>NC_054871.1:2270393-2440393 GCF_018320785.1 Cheilinus undulatus | reverse complement strand
GTGTGGGACTCGACACTTCCCCAGGACATTTCTGATGGTGCTCACAGATGCCTGGAGCCTGCATCACTCCCCATCCGGAGTTCCCTGTCTTACTGAATGTTGTTTGTCCCCGACCTTTTTCAACTTTCTGAAGATAAACTGGAGAAACCGACCACGACCAGGAATGGAAGTTTATGGATGTAGCTTACTTTTCTAATGGCTGATAATTAGTCAAGCTACAGTCGGTATGATACATTTACTGCAGGGGTGTCAAACTCAAAGCCCGGGGGCCAAATCTGGCCCATGGTGCAGTCATACCCGGCCCACCAGATCATATAATATTTTTATTCTGACTGGCCCACCAGTATGAGGTCTGCAGATTTCCTCCAGTAAAAAAAATGTGATCTTAACCTTGATGATTTATGACATCCTTGTTGAGTCATAAAAACTAGAAAAAGTAAACAGTAAAAATAATTTAATTAAAAGACAGGAATGTGGGGAGGAAATTAGTGCTTTCTCTATATTTTCAATTTTGCATCTCAAAGTTATGACTAAAAGTTATGGTATTGGCTTTTTATTTCATATTATAACCTTTACATCTCATAACTTTGACTTTTTATCTCGTATTTTCACTGGTCAAAATTTCAACCCCTCCTCTTCAAGCCCCTAGAGGGTTTTTGTGGGATTTCCCCAGTATTGCCTTTTAAATTTAATTGCTTATTGGTAATGTCCATCCATTTTTGTTATTGTTGTTATGTTTTGCTGTATTTTAAAATGTGCAAAAAAATATTTTTACCTTTTAGATTAATTATTTTAAATCTTAAATCCTATTTAGACCTTTTAAAATCATGATTTTGACTTTAATCTCACATTTTGACCTTTTTAAACCCCTAACTTTAACTTTTATCTCTTTTTTTACTTTAAAAATGGAGGATTTTTAATTTTATCTAATTTTTTTACCTTTTAAAATCACGATTTTGACTTTTATCTCACTTTTTTACCTTTTTAAACTTCTAACTTTACATTTTATCTATTTTTTTACATTAAAAACTCATGATTTTTAATTTTATTTCATATTTTGACTCAAAAATTATGATTTTGAATTTTATCTCAGTATTTGACTTTTAAAATTCATGGTTTTAATATTCTTTCTCATATTTTGCCTTTTAAAAACATTATTTCGACTTTAAATGTCATGTTTTTACCTTTTAAACGTAGAAGTTTGACTTTTTATCTCAGATCTTAAGTTTTTAACTCCCTTTTTAATCACAAAATCATTTATCATCAGTGCCAAGTTTTTTTTACCCCCGTAATTCATTTCTGGTGAAAATGAGGTTGAAATTTTATGGTTAAATGGTGACCCCGTTAGGCCCTCAGGTTAGACCCAAGTTTAGAATCCGGCCCCTGCTGTGACTGAGTTGGACACCCCTGATTTAGACTGTGTGTAAGAGGGAAGCTTTCAACTTCCTGATAATCCTCATTATCATCTGGAATTGTCCCCTCATCCTTCAAAACTGCCTCAGTAACCCCCATCATCAAGAAGCCCAGGTCAGACCCGGAGGACCTCTCCAACTATCGACCGATCTCCAACCTTCCCTTCATCAGCAAAATTCTCGAAAAAGCAGTCGCTGCCCAACTCCAGCAACACATGTCCAACCATGAGCTCCATGAACCTCTTCAATCAGGATTTCACACTCACCACAGCACTGAGACCGCCCTTACCAAAATAACCAACAACCTCCTCACAGCTGCAGATTCTGGACACATCAGCTTCCTCATTCTCCTTGACTTAACCGCTGCCTTCGACACAATATCCCACACCATCCTCCTTGACCACCTGTTTCACCATCTTGGCATCACTGGTACAGCTCTCTCCTGGTTTCACTCATATCTCTCACAAAAAAAACGGTTTGTTACCATCGGCACCTCTCACTCATCCCCCGCCCCAGTTAACCAGGGCGTACCTCCAGGCTCTGTTCTTGGACCTTTCCTTTTCACCATCTACATGCTTGGACAGATTATTCACAAACACGGTCTCAGCTTCCACTCTGATGCAGATGACACCCAACTCTATCTCAGCACCAAACCATCCACTCAGCTCCCTCCCCACTCCCTGGTAAACTGCCTCCACGACATCAAAGCCTGGATGACCTCTAACCAACTCAAACTCAACAGCAATAAAACAGAGCTCATGGTGGTGGCCCCCAAAGCGCTGCTGCAGAAGGTTGGAGATCTCATGCTCGACGTGGACGGGACCTCCATCTGTCCGTCCACCGAGGTCCGAAACCTGGGCGTCATCCTGGACTCCACCCTCTCCTTCTAGTCCCACATAAAGTCTGTCACCAAATCTGCCTTCTATCATCTCAAGAACATCTCCAGACTCCGACCATCACTCCCTGATTCTGTGGCTGAAACACTCATTCATGCTTTCATAACCTCCCGCCTGGACTACTGTAATGGAGTCCTGTCTGGAGTTCCCAGCAAAACCCTGGACAGGCTTCAGTACATCCAAAACTCTGCAGCTAGAGTTCTCACCCGCACTAGACCCTGGCAACACATCACTCCCACCCTCATCCACCTCCACTGGCTCCCTATCAAGTCCCGTATCAACTACAAAATCCTCCTCCTCACATACAAATCTCTCCATGCTCTAGCTCCCCAGTATCTTTCTGATCTCCTCCATCCATACACACCATCCCGCAACCAGCCTACTTACCATGCCCAAAACCAAACTCCGAACCTATGGAGACAGAGCCTTCAGTGCTGCAGCTCCCACCCTCTGGAACACTCTTCCTGCAGACATCCATAGAGCTCCATCTCTGGACATTTTCAAAAAACGTCTCAAGCACCACCTGTTCACCACAGCCTACAGTCTTCATTAAACCACCCCTTACACTCATCCTACCCCTCACATAGTTTGTCCATGTCTATGTGTTCCTGTAAAGCGTCCTTGGGTTTCTTGAAAGGCGCTATATAAATTCAAGATATTATTATTATTATTATTATTATTAAAGAGTAAAACATTTTATCTGCTGTGATGTTTCTCCTCCTGTAAAAATGCACCAATCAGCAGCTTCATAACTTTCCAAATTTTAGTCAAAAGATGCTCAGCCTCCCAGACTAAAAGGCCGGTATGAATGCTTCTGTGTGTGCAGGTTAGATAAAGTGATATCATGATGACACAGCCAATCAGAATGGCTTCATTAGCGTCCCGCTGTAGTACGGTGAGGTGTGAGACAGCAGCGGGTAAACAGCTGAAGCACAGCGGTCATTCAGATCAGCCGACCTTCAGCGGGGTCTAAAGGTCACAGGGATGATGATGCCATGGGGCGGCTCGTGAGCACGCTCTGCCAACGTGCCGCAGCAGAGATCACTGCTCCTCTCCGACGCTGACTCGGTTAATCTGTCACTCATCCCCACGGGATTACTAAAAATACACTGATCAGCCCAGCCATAATTGGATTGATCTGTGTGAGAGTGTGTGAGTGTCGGAGTGTTTTCTACCATTGTTGATCCAAAGGTTGTTCAGATGAGTCTGACGGGTTCAGCAGTCCGTAAAGTGTGAGAAATGACGACAACATTCAGAGAAAGTCTGAGCGTTAACCTGATGTCTGTGAAAGAAAGCGTCTCTGACCGGCTGGTCCACAGTTTGTTTTTGTAATTGACTTAAATGATCAACAGATTATCGACAAACTAACTCACTTCCTCTCCAGTGTCACATTAAAAGCAGCTCCACACAGCGCCGGGGGAATATTTCACCTTAAACACAGATATAACCAACACGCTGCAGGTCAGCTAATGTTTACTCAAACAGGAACACAACAGATTAGAACCAGGAAACGTTGGTTTAATCTGACCTGGCACTGGCTCAATCTGGGAGAGGCTGCTGCCATTGGACCTCATTCACCAACATCTTTCTGAGATTTAAGATCCATTTGTCCTTGAGAAAACCCTCAAAAGTCTTAAACTGGGTACTAAAGATGATCACTTCTGTGTCAGACTCCAGAGACTAGAAGACAGAAAAGTTCTGAATGTTGGCAGATTTTCCTATGGTGTGTAAAGAGTAATTTTAAATCCTTAAACATGTTCAGTATTTACCATCAGAAATCCTGCTGTGAGGGAAGAATGAGCTGTGCATATCCAATTAAAATGCAAGATTGCCAAAGGAGGAAGCACAGCAAACACAGCCATTGTGACACCAGTGAACAGGAAGCATGTAGTTAGATGGAGGTCAGAAATGGAGAAGCAACTTGATTTGAGACTAAACACAACAGAGTGTTAATAAAAATCACCACAACTGACAAGCAGAGGAGCTGGACTGAAATCACTACCTCCGTGGATGTAGCAGGAAGCCAACAGCTAGCCATAACTGGCTTGTTTACTCATCATTGTATGAGGCAGGAGGCTAACAGGTCAGGTATGGGAGCATATGCCATGTCAACCTTGGCCCTGGACTGCTCTAGCCCCCTGACGGCCATCCTCCCTGCTGACCCCTCCACAATGCATGCAACCCTGGTCCAACCCACTGGGCGCCTGGCACCCAGTATGCAGGGAGCTGGATCAGGCAGCTGACCCTTTCCATCCCCACCCTCCTGAGCATGTCTGCATTATAGCCTTTGCCCACCACAAATATCAAATATCAACCACTGTTTGGATGATTTGCATGAAGAAAAATACCTCTGGTGTGTAAGGACTTTGAGATAAACTTTCTGACAACTATGTGTTAGTCATGAGACAGGAGTCCAACCGGTGTCTCCAGTCATGTCAGCATGCTTAGGATTATGCAGCCAATGCAGGTGAACTGCCCTACAACTTCCACGCTCTAACCATTCACAGACATAGAATCAATGGCAGCATCCAAGGCAGCCCCAAATACCTGGATCTGAGTTTTAACCCCGGAGACATGCATTCCCAACGCTTCAGTTAAGAGAGAGGACATCTACAGTCTGGAAGGATATAGCATCATCAGCAAAGTCCAGATCAGTCATCTGGTTCTCTCTTTTCCCTCCGTTACTCGCCCCGTCATCCAGTCCATACAGGTACTGAAGAGTGTGGGGGCTAAGACACACCCCTGCACACATCTGACCACATGAGATTTGGAGTTTGGGATTTTTTAGTCAGAATCTTCTTTAAAACTGTGCAAGTGGGTTTTAAGAACAAAATATTAGGGTAGAGGTGGGATACACTGGACTGGTCACCACTCGCCAGTCAGTCACAAGGCTGAGATAAACAAGTAACCAGACTCACACCTACAGCCAATTAAGAGTCACTAGTTAACCTAACGAGCACGTCTGTGGACTGTAGAGAAAGCACCTCGGGAGAACCCTCACATGCATGGGAAGAACATGAAAACTCCAGACAGGAAGGCTGATGGGAATTCAAACAGGAACCCGAATGCTTCAAAGCCGCTCCCTCCAGACACACGGAGAGACTGAAGGAAACACAGAGGAGCTGTAGGATGGGGCCTGCTTTGGTCAGAACCGCACCACCTCAGACCTCAGACCAGAGCCTAGACCAGTGATACTCAACATGTGGCTCTTTTATGTCTTATTTTTAAATATTATTCCTCCAGAAAACCTTAAAAAAAGGGGAAACTTTTTTGCCCCTTTTCACATTTTTTTGCCATTTTCATCCATTTGAGCTAGGTTTTGCAATTAAATACCACTTTTTCGCCACTTTTAATCAATTTCTGCCCATTTAAGCTACTTTTTGCCATTAAATACCACTTTTTTTGCCCATTTTTGACACTTTTTTTGGCAACATTCACCAATTTTTTGCCACTTTTATCCCGAGTTTGCACTTTTTCACAATTTTCTCCCCGTTTTCACCCATTTAAGATACCTTTAGTCATAAAATACCACTTTTTTTCTTACTTTTATTGCCCATTTTTACCACTTTTTTCCCATGTTTTGCCACTTTCATGCTATTTTTGTCCATTTAAGCTACCTTTTACCATTAAAAACCTTTTTTTGCCCATTTTTGACACTTTTTTTGGCAACATTCACCAATTTTTTTGCCACTTTTATCCCATTTTTGCCCTTTTAACCATTTTTCTCCCCATTTTCATCCATTTAAGATACCTTTACTTATTAAATAGCACTTTTTTCTTGTTTTTGCCCATTTCAGCCCCTTTTCACCATTTTTTGCCACGTTGTGCCAATTTAAGCTGCCTGTTGCCACTAAATACCACTTGTTTCCTATTTTTTGCCCATTTTGCCATTTTTGACAGTTTCTTGCCCATTTTAGTCACTTTTCACTCTTTTTTTTTGCCATGTTTTTGCCACTTTTGGACCATTTTTTGCCACCTGTAACTCTTTTTTTTGTCACGTCTCTTTTTGCTAGTTTCTGACCCTTTGTCCAATTTTCCTCCCTATTTTCACCCATTTTTGTTGCTTTTTGTCCATTTTTGCCACCTTTGACTTGTTGTTATTGCTACTTCAAGCAGTTTTTGCCACTTTTCACCACTTAGATTGTGGCTTTTTGGCTCTTCAGTGGAGCAGGGTTGAGTATCACTGGCCTAGACTAAAGATCTAGTTGTGCCTTTGTTAGTGTCAGATATGTTACAGCATGTTTCTAAACCTTCGTCACATCCGTCTCATTCCACAGCTCACCTGATGAGGTCCAGCAGGGCGTCGGCCGACGTCATGACCGGCCCCCCTCCCAGACGGTTACTGTCCATCTCCGTCCCCACGCCAGGTTTGATGATGATGACGAGCACGATGCCCACCACCACGGCGATGAAGGTGGTCCACAGGTAGTAGGTGACGGTGAGGACGCCCATCCGACAGCATGCCTTAGACTCCATGGACGACAGACCTGACATTAAACTGAAGACAAACACAGAGTCAGTGGGGTTACCCACAGACACACGAGACAGCACAATTACACCCCCCAAACAAAAAATCACTCTGCCAGAGCACACAGTTCAGTCAGGCTTTTCAACAGGCATCCCAGATAGCTACAGGGTTCCTTTCAAACTCAGTCTAAAGGGCACTGGTATGTAACTTATGAAATTTATGTTGAATAATCTTTCAAATTTCAGAAGAACACATTTCAGGAAGTGTGGGAAAAGCTAAGTTATAAACACCTCTATGTACTGTATGTTCTTTTGAATTTTTTCTCATAAATGGAAAGACAGAGCATGCCCTAATTTTATTTTTGGTTGTTTTGTAACACTATTGTAAATAAATGATATACATTTTGCTTTGTGGATTTGTGTGATTGCCAGTAGAATTTCATCGTGTCTCAGCTGCTGTAGCCTCAGGACTCACACCGCCTCCTACATGAGACATCAAAAATATTCAACCAATCAAAACCAATTTAGATAAATAATGCCACAGTCTGGACGTAAGATGGAACAAAACCTGTTTGAAGAAAAGGCAGGCTAAAGCAGGCCTACTTCATCATTACATAACGCACGCAGACATTATTCTACTGTTTCCTGTGACAACATGTTCATTTCAGGGCCCGTGCTTCATCTCTGCGTGTATCTTCTCAGCTGACTGAAGGTTTGTGAAGAGAAGTCTGACTCAGACAAACTGCCCCCAGGTCAGCCTAAACAGCTGAGAACCAGGGGTTGACTCTTCAGCACCACCAGCAACAGTCAGCCTGCATCTGCTGTGCAGGGATTTCCTCCAGGTCCAGGGACAAAAGTCCCAGTGACTTTTCCTGCAGCAGGTCTGACGGCTGTAGCATCAGTAGCTTCAGTTGTAAGTGCCTATGTGTGATGCATTCAAGGGCATACGGGTGCAAACCCCACGCCCTGAGGCTCCAGAGGCAAGGAACGCCAACTTTCTTTCAGCTAACTGCTGCAATAATATTGCATTAATCTTAATTAGATAAGGCCTGTCATTAGTGAATTTGTTTTTAATCTCCTAGTCTGCATCCTCCTGCAGCAGCGGTGATGTAAAATACGTCCACCTCTGCTCCTTAAAGTCTCATTTCACTTTAAAAACTCTAAGACAGCCCAGAGGACACGTCAGAAGACATCCAAACCCTCTGTTATCAAACTTTTACCTTTTTACCCTTCCCGTGTTTCATTTTAGTACATAAGTTCATTTTGTTCTGGTTAACTACCAAATTTACTTTTTTTCTTCCAAATAAAAGCACATCTGTCAAGGAGAGTACATCAATCCAAAATGCAACATCAGGTTTAAATGCAAAACAGTGGAAAATTTAAAAGTGACAAAAATAATAGAATAATCCAAATTTTACATTTTAATAATCTGCCAGTCAGGTAAATAGTTTTATAGAAGGCTCAACAAATTAGCTTTTAATAATGGGGAATCTAGTTCTGTTTTCCCAAGATAGCAAGACAGATAAGTCAGGATCTTTGGAGCAGTGGTCCTCAACCTTGGGGTGGGGACCCACTGTGGGGTCGACATGAGACACAGAGGGGGTCTCCAGATTCCCTACAAAAAACTGTGAACATTTTTTTAATTACACTGTTGCAACTTTACACAAATTTAGCCAACTTTTAACCCAATTTCATCATTTTTTCCCACCAATTTTAACACAATTTTGCCAGTTAACAAGTATTTTTGCCAATTTTAAACCCTTTTCACTACCTTTGTCTTCCTGTTTTTACCACTTCTTGACACTTAACCCTTGTGCCCTCCTCGGGCATTTTTGTCCATTTCTTTCAACTTTTTTTTTTCTTAATTATAATAATTTTGTTAATTATAATTATAATAATTTTGTAAATTTTACAGCTTGTGGTGTGAGTTTTTACAGGAACTTTTCTTTCTAGTTAAATTTTTGAAATCCAACATGTTTACTCTTAAATGTTGTTCAGACTCTCTCAGTGAATTTTGTACCCTCTGGACACCTTCAAGGCAAAAATGTACACGTAAAAAAAAACTGCTATTAAATCAGCATACATCAATATTTTTTACACTTTTTTTTCATAAATCTCTTTAACAACTTCAGAGTTGCTTAAAACTATCAAACATTCAATAATTTTCAAGATTTTAACCCTTTAAATGCCAGTTTGTCAATTTATTTTTCACTACGAAAAACCACAAAAGTGGATTATTTTCCATAAAATTAATAGCAGAAAGATGGGGCTTTGGTGCTGATGAGAGTCTTGGATGGGTCAAAGATCAGCAACAAAAATGATTTGATTGCATTAATATTTTTTACGTAATGTCAGAAATCCCCTCTTGACATCTTTGAGGCAGAAATGCCCCCACTGACTTCCATTAAAACCAGGTTTTTTAATTTCGCTGTCGTTGCAGTATAAAATCATGCATTCTTTAACGTCATTATTCCAATGTGAAGAAATCTAGTAAAATTTGACATTTTTACCGTATTCCACCAGATTCAACCATTTACTCATTGTAGGACCATGCACCAAATTCTTGTATTTTTGCCCGTTATATCATGGAGAGTTTTTGTGTGAGTTTAAAAGGCTTAAAATTCTGAGAATTATTGAATGTTTGGTAGATTTAAGCAAGTCTGAAGTTGTTAAAGAGATTTATGAAAAAAAGTAGAAAAAATATTGACCTATGCTGATCTAATGGCAGTTTTTTGTACATTTTTGCCTTGAAGGTGTCCAGAGGGTAGTAAATTTGAGGAGGGCACAGGGGTTAAGCCTAATGTTGCCTCTGTTGACCCATTATTGACACTTGTAACATAATTTTACCACTTTTTACACACATTTTTCCCATTTTAACCACATTTCACTATCTCATATTCCCATTTTGCCAGTTTAACCAATTTCTGCCAATATCTGCCCTTTTTACTTTCTCAGTTAACACTTTTTGGCCAGTTGACATCAATTTTTCACCCTTTTTCACCAGATTTCCACCCGTTTTTGCCCGTTTGAAACCTTTTCAGCTACTTTTTAACTCCCTTTTTCTGCTATTTATGCCCATTTTTGCTTTGCAATTTTAATCTTATTGTGCCACTTCTCACCCATGTCTTCTACTTTTAAAATCCAATTTCACCTCCTTTTCCACCATTTTTGTCATTATTAATCCATTTTTGCAATTTTTAACCCATTTGAATTATTTTTTTATCCAAAGGGATTTACATTTTTAAGAAGGCTATTTCCTACACAAATGATTAAAAACAATATTTGTGGTTATTTGTCAGGTTAAATATAAAGTATAGATATCACAGCTCGCCACTTTATCCCCCTTATGGACGGCCGTGTCTCCACATGACTATTCTAGAAGCTTCATGTCTGTGTTCAGCCACCTTCAGGTACAGTGGGGTCCCCGGTCTGTGGCAGCTTTATTTCGGGGGTCACAGGTTGAAAAGGTTGAGAACCACTGCTTTAGAGAATGACCAAAATATAATCTTTATGGCCAAACAGAGAGAAAATAAAATAAATGCATGTTCTCTGAGAGCCACTGTACTTCATGGAGATTTAGACACCATTTGTTTCAAAGGCAAACCTTAGTGACCCACCGACAACAGCTATGTGACCCACCTTTGGGTCCTGACCCACCAGTTGAGAACATCTAACCTCATCTTTGATGCCCTCACTCTGTTTGTAAATCATACACTATATTGCCAAAAGTATTGGCTCACCTGCCTTGACTCACATATGAACTTAAGTGACATCCCATTCTTAATCCATAGGGTTTAATATGACGTGGGTCCACCCTTTGCAGCTATAACAGCTTCAACTCTTCTGGGAAGGCTTTCCACAAGGTTTAGGAGTGTGTTTATGGGAATTTTTGACCATTCTTCCACAAGCGCATTTGTGAGGTCACACACTGATGTTGGACCAGAAGGCCTGGCTCTCAGTCTCCACTCTAATTCATCCCAAAGGTGTTCTGTGGGGTTGAGGTCAGGACTCTGTGCAGGCCAGTCAAGTTCATCCACACCAAACTCTCTCATCCATGTCTTTATGGACCTTGCTTTGTGCACTGGTGCACAGTCATGTTGGAACAGGAAGGGGCCATCCCCAAACTGTTCCCACAAAGTTGGGAGCATGGAATTGTCCAAAATCTCTTGGTCTGCTGAAGCATTCAGAGTTCCTTTGACTGGAACTAAGGGGCCAAGCCCAGCTCCTGAAAAACATTGTCCTTATTTGCAATTTTTTGTCACTTTAATCCTGTTTTTGTCGCTTTTTAAACCAGTTTTTGACACTTTCATCCTGTTTTGCCCCTATTTAAACCAGCTTTTGTCACTTTTATCCTGCTTTTGTCCCTTTTTAAACCAGTTTTTGTCACTTTAATCCTGTTTTGTCCCTATTTAAACCAGTTTTTGAAATTTTTATCCTGTTTTTCCCCCTTTTTAAACCAGTTTTTGACACGTTTATTCAGTTTTTGCCCCTTTTTCAAGCTCAGCTCCTGAAAAACAACCCCACACCATAATCCCCCCTCCACCAAACTTTACATTTGGCACAATGCAGTCAGACAAGAACCGTTCTCCTGGCAACCTCCAAACCCAGACTGGTCCATCAGATTGCCAGATGGAGAAGCAATATTGGTCACTCCAGAGAAGGCGTCTCCACTACTCTAGAGTCCAGTGGTTTACACCACTGCATCCGACACTTTGCATTACACTTGGTGATGTATGGCTTGGATGCAGCTGTTACCATGGAAACCCATTCCATGAAGCTCTCTACCACTGTTCTTGAGCTAATCTGAAGGCCACATGAAGTTTGAGGAGAGGAAAGTCACATGACCAAGAAGAGCGAAAAGTAGAGTGGACCTGAGTTCATGAAACAGTGATGATACCAACAAGCTACTAAAGAGAACGGAGGATATTAAATGTAGAGCGGTCACTACCCAGCACTATTTTAGTCTGTGTGTAGTTTTTTATGATGCTTACTCCCAGCATGCACCTCTGTTACTAACCAAACCACCCCTCAGGGACCATAAAGATGCTATAGCCCAGCCCAGTTTGTCTTTGGAGGATGTCCTGGCATCTTTCTTCACCTCCTGCTGTCTACTGGGTTAAAAACAGGAATGTACCTGGATGTGATGAGAGGAAGGATGAGCATCTTCAGCATCCTCATCAGCAGCTCTCCAGGAAAAGAGAAGTAGATTTTTGCCTATGGGGGAAAGAAAAAGACACATTAACTTAATAAATAAAAACAAAAATGGTGCTTCAATGTAAACACTGATTTTAATGTTACGGCCCTGGCAGTGTGGTCTGTTAACACCCAGAGCAGTGTTACTCAACATGTGGTTCTGGAGCCACATGTGGCTCCTTTATGTCTTCATTTGAAACATTATTCCACCAGAAAACCTTAAAAAGGGAAACTTGGACCAAGTCACATTAATCAGTTTGTTTCCCACACTTACACAGTTGGCTTTAATTGTCAACCTTTATTTTTGTCTGTATATTTCCATCGCCCTTATTTGCAATTTTTGACCCTTTTTCCTTTTGTTGCCACTTTAAAGCCATTTTTACAACTTTAAGCTCATTTTTTGCCACTTTTTTTGCTCATTAAATCCCGCTTATACCCCTTTTCACCATTTTGCCTCTTTTATCCTGCTTTTTGCCACATTTAAGCGAGCGTTTGCCATTAAAGGCCACTTTTTCCCCAATTTTTCCCACCTTTTGCTGCTTTTTGACCATTTTTTCCAACTGTAACTCTTTTTTGTCACTTCCCACAAATTTCTGCCACTTTCTGCCCTTTTTCCTAATTTTTCTCCATATTTTTTTCCCTCTTATACCCATTTTTGCCACTCTAAATCATTTTTTTTCTGCTTAAAGCTCACTTTTACCACTTCTTTTTGCCTATTTTTGCCTCTTTTATCTACATTTTTGACATTTTTCACCAGTTATGCCTCTTTTATCCTACTGATTGCCATTAAAGGCCACTTTCCCCACATTATTTCCAACTTCTTGTTGCTTTTTACCATTTTAGTCACTTTTCACACATTTTTTGCCTTACTTTTTCCACTTTTCATGCCTACTTTGCCTCCTGTCACCCATTTCTGCCACATTTGACTATTTTTCCCACCTTTAACCTAGTTTTTGTTGCCACTTTAACCCATTTTTGCCACTTTTCACAGCTCAGATTGTGACTCTTGCAAAGGTGTTTTTCAACAATGTGGCTCTTTATTTGAGCAGAGTTGAGTAACACTGCCCTAGCGGTTTGGTGCAGTACAGTTTGGCAGATCTGGGACAGTAAATCCTGATCTTTGTTTCCATGGCTGATGTCCGTCCAGCCTCACTGGTAGGGACAGAATTTCTTCTCTTTTAGAGATGACTCTTCTGAACAGTGAAAGGTGCTCTTTGGGCTCCAAACACCTCTTTATTTGCAGTGAGAGACCGTCGTTTCCTCTGTCCTTCTGCAGCCAGACTTCAGGTGATCACAAAAACAGAGACTGGAGAATTTCTCTCCGACCTCATAAAACACTATCATCTCATAATCTCTACCAGTTTATCCTCTCCTTTGACACTGATGTGCAGTAATATACAGGACTTGTTCACCTTTTATGTGCACTTTCTGTGTTTTTCTTTTTATATAATTCTGTGAATGTTCAGAAAGGTCTGGACTGCAGGCAGACCAGGTCAGGACCCGGACTCTCCTCCAGTGAAGCCATGCTGTTGTGATGGATGTGGTATGTGGTTTAGCATGGTCGCAGCACTTCCCTGACAGAGACGTTGTCTGGATGGGAGCATATGTTGCTCTAAAAGCTCTCTCTGCTGTTCAGCATTGATAGTTCCTTTCCAGATGTTAGAGCTGCCCACGCCATAGGCACTAATGCAACCCCATACCATCAGAGATGCAGGCTTTAGACCTGAGCCAGGAGAACAAGCTGGATGCTCCCTCTCCTTTTTAGTCCACAGGACACGGTGTCTGTGGTTTCCTCTGACCACAGAACAGTTTTCCATGTTTCCTCAGTCCATGTTAAATGAGCTTTGGTCCAGAGAAGACGGCGCTGTTTCTGGATCCTGTTCACATATGGCTTCTTCTCTCCATGATCCAGCTTTAACTGTCATTGGTGGATGGCACGGCCAACTGTGTTGACAGACGATGATTTCTGGAATGTTCCTGAGCCCATGCAGTGATTTCAGTACAGAATCATGCCTGTTTTTAATGAAGTGGCCCCTGAGGGCCCCTTCAGCCTTGTCCCTTGCTCTCAGAGATTTCTCCAGATTCTCTGAATCTGTTGATGATATTATGGACTGTAGATGGAGGGAGATTCAACATCTTCACTATTTTACTTTAAAGAACATTTTTCTGAATTTCTTTTGGACAGTTTTTCTCAGATTGGTGAACCTCTGCTCATCTTTACTTCTGAGGGACTCAGCCTCTCTAAAATGTTCCTTTTATACCAGTCATGTCACTGATCTGCTGATTATTAACCTCATTAGCTGTAAAATTCTCCTCCAGCTGATTTTTTTCATCAGTACCTTTTACTTTTCCAGCCTTTTTGTTGCCCTGTCTCTACTTTTTTGAGATGTGTTGCTGCCATGAGATTCAAATGAGCTAATATTTTCCCTGAAATGGTAAAATATCAATATTTTTTATCCTGCTTTTTGCAATCTTTTCCTCCTTTTTTGCTATTTTTTCCCACTTTTCGCCCATTTAAGCTGCCTTTTGCCATTAAGTGCCACTTTTTTCTCATTTCTGCCCATTTTCCACACATTTTTTGCTGCTTTTTACCAATTTGAGTCAACTCATTTTTTTGTTGCTCCTCCCCATTTTTGGCTCTTTTCACCCAACTTTTGCCATTTTATGACTGTTGTGCTCCTTTCACCCATTTTTGACACCTTTAACTTGTTTAATGCCACTTTAAACCCATTTTTGCCATTTCCGCCAACTTTTGGCACTTTTACCCCGTTTTGGCTGCTTTTTTTCTGCTTTTTGCTGAATGCAAGTTCACCCCCTTTTTGGCTACTTTTTGCCACTTTTTCGCCTTTTGCCAGTAAATGCCACTTTTTTTCTCATGTTTATCCATTTTTCCCACCTTTTTGCTGTTTTTTGCATATATTGGTAATTTTTCACTAATTTTTGCCACTTTTTAAACTTTTTTTTGCCATTTTATGCCTTTTTTTCCACCCTTCACCCATTTTATTGCCACTGTAACCCTTTTGCCACTTCTCACCTCTTAGATTGTGGCTCTCGCGAAGGTATTTTTCAACGATTTGGCTCTTTGTTTGAGCAGGGTTGAGTAACACTAGTCTAGAAGGAAACAGAAAGTTCCAGAAACACTTGTTTAGAGACCAGCTCTGTCAGACATGCCTTTCAGCTTGTGAACTTCATCAGGTCCTTCCAGAGGGATGAAGACCCTCAAGAGTGGGATGAAGACCAGAAGCCAAAACAAACCTTGCCTTATGGTTAAATGAGAGATAATGATTTTTTAATTGAATGTCAGTAAAAGTTTTTACTGTGAGGCTCACTCAGATTTGTTTTTTGTTGTCTTTCCGATTGAAGGTCAAACAGGAAGTGATGCGATGTGTGTTTTGTTGGCGTAGCTCACAGAGAGGTGACCGACCGTACTCTGATTATCTGTATCATCCTCAGGATTAAGGGGTTAATGTCATGCAGGGTCAAAGTGGTGAAGAAGTTAAAAAAGAGTCAAGACGATGACTAGAAGAACTGTTTAGAGCGATAAAGGAACCTGATGAAACTCTAAAGAGAACTGAAAAAATAAAGTTAGAAAAGTTCATATTTGAACTTTTTGGGATTTTTATTTTTGCAGCATCTTCTGCGGCACAGCCAGAAACCCTTGAGTTTTGTTTTGGTGTTTGCGGCGTTGGTCTGCTGACCGCAGACTCTGACCTTTAAATGGAGGAAACCCTGAATGAGAGAAGAGCTCCTCGTCTGAAGCGGAGCCAAACTCCATTTCTGAGTTTCTGACCTCCGTGTTCACTCCGCTCTATCTTCAGACGGATGAAGAAAGTCCTGGAGGACAGCCAGGATCAATTCTTCTAGGAAACAGCGATCACAGACGAGCTGAGCTATTTTTACCTCACGGTTAAATAAGAGTTTATGATGGGGTTTCATCACTCTGGAAGGATTGATTTATTCTAATATTCATTAACTAGAACCTGCTGTACACGTGTGCATCTGTGATGAAGATTAAAGACGTTTATTAAAGTTTAAACAGTAAATTTCTCTTTCAGCTCGCCGTCTTTAGCACTGTAAAGGTCGAGAGTATTAATCCTCCCTGGCACGACCCTCCAGCCTCGGCTTTAAGACATGACACCTCAGAGACACGCACACTGTTACCTCATTCATAAAGACAGTAGAAGAATTCCTCATGAATGATCTACAGTAGCTCATAAAGATTACATTTATTCCTCATTTTCTCAGTGACCGGTTTTGTCTTTAAATCGTAAGAATTTAAACCAGTGATACTGTTGTTGAAATTTTTCTCTACTGCTGGTGAATAAATGAAATATGGACTTCTGCCAGCAGATAAAGTTTTTATTTCTTGCAAGAAAGTTCAATCAGCGCACACATGAGCAGTCAGTATGCAGCAAAAGACCCAGGACCTGGAGAGGCTAGAACATTTATGCTTGAGGAAACGCCCCCCAAAGGCATGCTTGGCACCCCTCTGTCCAGGAGGAACCCACACCAGCACAGGGCTTTGTTTCCAGACGGTCTGGACATCACAATTTAAAATACAAAAGGACCTTTAGATTCAGTCATGGGCTCCAGGTTTAACACCTATTCAGGAACTAACATAGTCGCCTTTTGTTGCTTTGTGCAGTAAAGTCGACACCTTCCTAGCCCTATCGTTTCCCCATGTCTGTGAGAGTGAGTGATAACAGTGAGCGCTGGACCTTCAAACAGGACAGGTTTGGAGAGGTTAGGCTACACAGGTGGGTACAGTTTCACTGGGTAATTCTGTGAGTTTTAGGTTAAAATTGGCCAATAAACAGTGTTGGCTTAATTGTGAGCTACTTTGAACATTTTTGGAGTGTTTTCTTCGTCACCCAGAAGCCTCTGCTTTAGGCACAGCTGTTCAGATACACTGAGGCGGAAGAACACGCAGCTGATAGCCGAAGCTTGCATTGTAAAATAGTGCCAAACACAGAGGCATTCTGGGAAAAATAACACTCAAAAAACTTCTGATGTAGCATAGAGCCGATTCAACATTGTCCTTTGCCCCCTTTATACCCTGAACTTTCTAAATTATGTGGTGAAGCTGTATCCATCTGCTACACCAGGGGTGTCAAACTCAAGGCCGGGGGCCAAATCCGGCCCGTGGAATGATTATATCCGGCCCGCAAGTTCATACCATATTTGTATTCTAACTGGCCCACCAGTATGAGGTCTGCAGATTTCCTCCAGTATGAACATGTAAACTTCAACTTGATTATTTAAAAAATCCTTGTTTAGCCATAAAAATCTGAAAAAGTAGAGAGATTTCATAAAAACTCAAAATGTGGGAAAGAAATTAATATGTGTTTTATTTTACATTTTCAATTTTGCTTCTCAAGATTACAACCCAAATTTATGATTTTGACTTTTCATTTCATGCTTTGACCTTTTAACTCAGAATTTGGACTTTATATGTCACATTTTTATCTTTTAGATTCCCAATTTAAAATTTTAAGTCAAATTTGACTTTTCAACTCCTTATTTTGGCTTTTTAATCCCATATTTGACTTTTAAACACATGATTTTATTTTTTTCTCATATTTTGAATGAATAATTTGTACTTTTTATATCATATTTTGACATTTTGCACTCCCAATTTTGAATTTAAGTCATATTTTTTAACTTTTTAAGTCATCAATTTGAATTCTAGCCCATATTTTAACATTTTCAACTCCTAATTTTGGCTTTTTAATCCCATATTTTGAACTATCAGACTCACAATTTAAAATTTTAAGTCATATTTTGATTTTTAAACTCATATATTTGCTCTTTAAAAACATGTTTTTTCTATTTTAATATAGTGTTCTGATCTTATGAACAAATAAGTTGGAATTTTTATGTCAGATTTGAGCCTTTAAACTTATCAATTTTACTTTTTTGAATTTCAAAATGATTTATCATCAGTGCTGTTTTTTGATATTTTAATACTGGTGAAAATGAGGTTGACAGTTATGGTTTAATGTTGACCCTGTTAGGCCCTCAGGTTAGACCTGAATCCAGAATCCAGCCCCTGCTGTGACTAAGTTTGACACCCTTGGGTTACACTGTGTAGCCTTGCTACTCCGAGCATGTCCTGTTTGAGGGCTGTCTGAAGTCACTGGAGGATAATGCCACTACTATCGCCAACTTTAAAAATTCTGAAATATCCCTTTAAGGTCATATTTGCTGATAATAAATGTGTTTGGAGTTACATAAAGGTTGGTATTCAGAATTTACCTCTCTAGAAGAGTTCATCTGAAATGATACTGAGGCTGATGAAAGCTCATTTCAGGGATACTTTTGCTTTAAAAACGACCCAATTAATTAATCCAATCATGCTGATTAGTGCAGTTTCTTAAGCTGTTGGATCATCTTTGGTCAAACTTCAGGTATTCTCTGGTAATAGTATCCCTGTCTGGACACCTAAATCCCTCGGAGGCTAATTCTGGAGCGGTCTAAAAGCGCCCACACTGAAATCAGTTGACTTTCTCTGTTCTTAATAGTTCCCAGAATAACTCGGAGGTTTTATTTACTCTCTGTGTTTTATCATTTAATGTGGACTGGGCTCACGGCGAGCACGGCAGACACAATCGGCTCGGAGCGAGAGAGTCCCTAAGAGGCCGACGGCCATTAATTGAATGGAGGGATTAATGGCGGTGGATTTGGACTGGCTGCAGGCTCCCTCTGGGATGGTAATTCTCACTGACGCTGTTTTCTAGCAGAACGCCGTGTTCCTACGACCTGCACAGAATTACTGGTCGATTTAGAGGCAAACACCAACAGTGAGAGGATGGCCTGGAGGGAAACTACAAACCGCCTGGATTACTCCCCACTACTTTAATTCACTTAGTAAACAACGTTGTTTACATCCTTGATTTCAGGTTAAAAATCACTGCCAGCATATTTCTGAGTCTCTGCTCTTTCTCATCACTGTCATCAGCTGTCAGCTGACCTGTCCTTGTCCTCTGATTGGGCCGCTGACTTCAGACTGGGTGATGTGGACCAAAAAACATACCCCAGTGTATTTTAGCAGATTGGTGACACATCAAAGAAATAACAAAAGGAAGTCTTGATGCAAGAATTATACATTTTGATACAATTCAATTAAAAATCAAACTATATGGAGTCCTGTTTGCTATAAAAGCGACAAAAATAGAAGTCCAAGATGCCATATATTGGAGCATCTTCCTCTGCAATGAATACAAACTGCAGAGAAGCTGTTCTTTACCACCTAAGCTGTGCAAGACCTTTGGCAGTTAGACTGTTTCATATCTCTCACATTCATCTGGGAAAGCTCCCATAGGGAGCATTTGGGAAGGGCGGGACTTTTGCAGGAACCTCCTGTCAGTCACATCAATGAGGGGCCAACCAGAGCGACAAGACAAAGCAAGGTTGTACGCATGTGCTTCTACTGAGCTGACGGGCTACCGCTGCCATAGTTGTGAAGGGCGGAGCCTCTCAGTGCTAAGGCCAGCTGGGAGATGTGCAATAACATCTTCTCTGACAAGACAAGCTTTTGGTGTGTCTTTTAATACTTGTTTTAAAAGAAAATGTGCTCCAATTCTGATTAAACGGCCAATTTCCTGCAGCTACCACAGCAGCAACCACTAGATAAACTGGTAGAGCCCCGTAAAGATCGCAAACCCACGCCAAAGCAGTCCGGGAGAAGAGAGACCAATCATAAAAAGCTTTCAGTGTGGCTCTTTCTTAGTTTCAATAACAGAATGTGGTCAAGTCCTGACAAAACTACCGCTGTGGCTACATCTGAGCTAATCCCCGTACTGGAGGCAGCTAGTGCAGACAGCTAGCATAACTAAACCCCGCCCACTGCTACCGCCTCGTTCTCTTTAAATGATGCTGATTGGCCTGAACAGGGTTCAGTCCGACACAAATGTTGTGGGTTTGAGCTTTTCAAGGCAGACTTGCTTGATGACAGAGATGGAGTCTGGCAAATTCATCTGCACTGCAGGGTTACATTAAAATGAATGATCTTCAGACATATCTTAACAAAAAGGGAGCGAGTGAGAAAGCACGCCCTTAACTGCACAAACACTAAATTGTTTGTTCACTAATTTTAACATTTGAGTTCATCATCATCGAGGAAACTCGCCCAGATTGTCTGATTCACTAGTTCAGGACCAATCAGTGTCATTTAAGGAGAAAGAGGTAGGCGGGGTTTAGCTGAACTGACTCCAAGCCTGTAAACAATGTTGGCTGGTGAAGAGATTAGCGTGGATGCAGCTATCCTGGCAGTTTGATCAGAGCTGGACATTTCTTTATTAAAGCAGAGCAAAGATCCACGCTGGAAGATTTCCCCTGCTTCAACAAGAGTTTGATTTACCAGCAGGCTCCACTGACAGTGAACAGAAATAACAGCTGCCTGTCATGCTTCCAGTGTCTGATATTCTCCTCAGCAAGCGGTTCACGCCCACTACATTGCTCTGATGCTCTGATTGGCCTCTAATGAAAGTAAGAGACGGAGTATCCCAGAGTTTTATTTTGAAAGGTTCTGCTTTTCCCAGACGGATGTGTAATAAATCCCATCACATGGAGATGTGAAACAGTCAGTCTGTGGTGTCAGGTTATCATCATGGATGCTTGAGGGAAAACCAAACTGTAAACTCTGTTTAGACCTCGTGATCAGTGTCAGTAACAGAGTCAGTGTACAGAGACCTGTAGTGTCTGAGACATCAGACATCTAAAAGACTGTGGGACCAGTTTAAAGAGGAGGTATGGATCTTTAAGTTGTTTCTCCCTCAGTCTTTCTCTTGTGATGACCCTAGAAATGGCATCCCCGAGGGGGTGGGGCTTACCTTCCCCCATGCAAAGGCAAGACTAACAGTTAGAGAGGAAGGGGTTCACATGTGTCTGTAACATGTGTGAGCCACTTAGGCCTCGCTTACACAACATTTTGCTTCGTTTTCCGTTTTCTTTCCAAAAAGTTCCACATTCAGACGGCAACGTTTTCAAAACGATCTCCGTTTACACAAGAATGCAGGAAACACCAAAAACGATGTAGTATACATGCCAGGCCAGTAGATGGCGGTGTGATTTTCGTGCCTGCACCAGATTCTGACACGACCCATACGCCCTTGATATAGGTCGAATCAGAATCTGGTGCAGGCACGAAATACGTCTCCACTGATCCAAGTGATGGTGAAATAAATCAACACTTTGTGGAGAAGTACAGTTAAATTCAAAAGAGTGAGGAGCACGACCAGTACACTGGTGTCGGCCATCTTTGCTTTGGGCTTCCCATCTGCGTATGCGTTATAAGCCTACTCGTGCATGGATATTTAACGCAGCCGCAGTGCGCATGTCCGTTTTCAGAAATTGCCAGTATCCCTGTTTACACAGAGACGGAGACGGAGGCGTTTTAAAAAACTTCCACTCTGGAGCCTGTTTCCAAAAAGTTCCGTTTTCAGGCATGTAGCGTCATATTATGTAATAACGCCATATTATGTAATAATGTAATAGATTTTCAATTCATTATGTAATAACGCAGCATTTTGTAAGCCACTAAGCGGTTAGGGTTAGGGCAAGGTAGTAGGGTAGGGCATACCTTGGAGCCCACATTAAGTCCTATGGTTAGGGTATTACATAATGGGGTGTTATTACATAATGTGGTGCTACAAGGCACCAAAATGCTGTTGCCGTGTAAATGGACAGCCAAAACGCTACAAAACTTTTGTGTTTTCACTTGAAAACGTCGTGTAAAAAGGGCACCAGTGACATAAAATAATGTCAGTGTGGACACAGAGCTGAGAACAACAAACCCAGAGGGACTTGTATCTCATTTTGTAGCACTGAGAGGATATTTGGACTAAAAACAAACAGGACTTAATATCTGAATAATTGAATATGCTGGAAAATAAAGTAGGGACAGTTTAGCTGTGAATTAACTTGAAGAATTGTTAAAATGATGCTAAAAGAAGAAAAGTGAGAGTGTCTGTGGATTATGTAATCGAAGAGAAAGCCTGAATGAGTCAGGACTCGGCCTGAACATAAATGTGTTAGGATTTCTATCTGTGTATGAGTAGAGGTTAATGTTGATCCTCACAGGACACCATCCTGAGACCGTCTCGGCTAAATGTGGAGAATAAAATCCGGAGTAAGCGGCCAGTGGCCTGAACTGTGAGTCAGGTTTCATTTATTATTAGCAGCCCTGAAGCAAACTCTCTAATTGGCTGATAAAATGAGTTAGCAGAGCTTATAGAGACAGCAGCAGCTGGTATGGAGGAGCTTGCATTGAAGTAAAGGACGCGGGGCTCTCTTCAGAGCTACGACCACCACAGACCAAGAGAGACTTCAGCATAATCAGACTGATTTTAGGACAATCAGAGCTGTTCAATATTCACAAGCAGAAATCCTGTTGTTCTGGGGGGGGGGGGGGGGGCTGACAGTCGAGCAGGTTCAAGCATGGAATAGCCAATCATGAAAGTCATCAGAAAAGCTCTTTAAAGATTCAACCATCTCTGCCCACATGTCTGATAGAGGGATGAGGGAGTTAAAAACTGAACCTAGATGCTGCTGTCTCACACACACCTCCACTACTCCTCAGGTGTGTCTGTCACACACCAACACACTCATGGATCGATGAAAATCTGTCACAGCAGCATCCATTTACTGCCAATAAATCTGTGCAGGTTTCAGAGAAATAGAAGCAGAAATACGGCAGCGTGTGCAGCATGGAGATCTTGTGTCTGCATTTCTCACACAGGTGAACAACCAGCAGCGTGATGTTCCTAACGCTACCCCACAGCCTGTTACGTTTTCACTGCTTTCAACATTTCATTTGTATGGCTGCTCACTGTTCGTCTGTACCCTTGTCATTTAACTATCTTCACCAAGACACTCTTGAAAAAGAGATTTTTAATCTCAATGAGTTTTTTCTCTTGGTATAATAAAATCTTATTGAGCAGCACTCTAAAAAATAAAGATAAAGTCTTTCATCCATCAGAGCCCACACTAATCTCTCCTCATAGCAAAGTTATAGCAGAGCATCACACAGACCCAGTAGAGCATGTACAACACATCCTGACTTTAAAAAATACACCCATCTCTAATGTCAAGGATAGGAAATGTTACTTATATGTCACGTTGGGCTTTTGTGGTTAATTTATCATCATCTATTATAGGAAAATAAATTTATATTCCAGTCTTGATTTACAGCAAAAATCATTTTAGGGGCTTTTTTCATCACAAAAACCCGGTGAATGGGCCCTCCACAGTCATGGTTTATCGATGATATCAATGCGTGTGTGCTGGATGGGGGAAGGGCTTTTTAACCCCTTTTCACCACTGTTTCTGTTCATTAATGCCACTTTTTCCCACTCTTTGCCCATTTTTTCCACTTTTAATTCACTTTTGAACCCCGTTTTCCTACTTCATCTAGCCATTTTTGCAACTTTTTTTCCACTTTATACCCTTTTTGCCATTTTTCAACACCTTTTCACCATTTTCTACTCATTTTGGCACACATTTTTGCCACTTCACCCCGTTTTTGCATATTTAAAAAAAAAAAACTGCAACTGCATTTTACTTTAAGCCATTTTCCCCTCTTTAAACTACTTTTTGCCGGTTTTTGACCTGTTTTTATAAGTTTATCTGGCTATTTTAACCTGTTTTTGCCTCTTCGAACCCATTTTGGTCCATTTCCACACATTTCCGTCACTTTTAATCACTTTTCATTATTTTCTTCACATTGTTTCCTCTTGTTGCATTTCAATAATAATTTTTTTGCTATTTTAATCCAATTGTTGCCTCTTTTGGACCCTTTTCACCACTGCTTTCACAAGTTATGACACGTTTTTCTACTCCTATTTCATTTTTTCCACTTTTAATTCACTTTTGAACCCAATTTTCCTACTTCATCTAGCCATTTTTGCAACTTTTTATTCACTTTATACCCTTTTTTGCCACTTTTCAACAGCTTTTCACCATTTTTCAACCATTTTGGCACACGTTTTAAATTTCTGTAACCCATTTTTGCCACTTTCCTCATTTTTGCCTATTTAAAAAAAAAGATTCTGCAACTGCATTTTACTGTAAGCCATTTTCCCCACTTCAACTACTTTTTGCCTGTTTTTGACCTGTTTTTACAAGTATCACGCTATTTTAACTTGTTTTTGCCTCTTCAACCCATTTTCAATTCAATCCATTTCAGCTTTATTTATATATCACATTTAAACAACCACGGTTGACCAAAGTGCTTCACAGTTTAAAAGCAAAACATAAAACAAGAATACATCACACTTATAGATTAATAAAAATAGAACTTTATACAGTAAAATTAAAAGTAACAGTAACATGTAAAATCTAAAATCTGGTCCATTTCCACACATTTCTGTCACTTTTAACTACTTTTCACTATTTTCTTCACATGGTTTCCTCTATTTGCATTTCTATAATATTTTTTTGCCATTTTAATCCCATTGTTTCCTTTTTTGGACCCTTTTCACTGTTGCTTTCACAAGTTATGACACTTTTTTCTACACCTATTTCATTTTAAATTATTCCACCAATCACACGGCCCCATCAGAATGTTCAGTGTGTTTGAGTCAGGGACTTTATTAGTATAATTTAAGAAAAAAGCTATGCAAGGTCTCTTACAGGACGTGTAAAGGTCATGTAATAATAATAAAAATACATTTTATTTATAATGCACTTTACATTTAGAACAAACCTCAAAGTGCAACCAATAGGTGCATAAGAGTAAAACACCTGTGTTAAGGTGGGTCCTTATGGGTTTAAACACATGCTCATGGGTCACTGATGTAGGAGCAGCCAGTCACACACTAAATAATGTGGCCTTGTCCACATTTTCTCCTTCTCCATTCTCAAAAATCACCCTGTAGATCGTGTGTCTAATGCAGACGTGCTCAGGAGAGCAGGGATAGGAGGGGTCAGCTGATGGTTACAGGAAGCAGCTGAGCTTCTCATTTCCTAGGCTTGACCCAGCTCACTGGATACTGGGTGCACAGGACCCTGTGGACTGGTCTAGACATTGAGGGTTGTCTCATGCAGGGGTCAGCTGGGCCACTAAGAGGCCTGACCTGACCTGATGTCCATGTTCCTCTAGGGCAGTGATCATCAACTGGCGGCCCAAGGGCCACATCAGGCCTCCCACATCTTCCCATCCAGCCCCTGAACATTATTAAATTCAGAACTGTGCAGAGGAAAAACTGGTTGATGCACATAAGGCAGGTTTTGTTAATTCCCTACAGCTATAAAAAAAAATGAGATTGATAACTGTCCAGATTGGTTAGATGTTTGATTTATTTTGATAGAAACCCATCTGTCACCCATTATTAGCAAATATGATGCATGATAAATGCAGATTTTGAGTTCATTGTTGTTTCTTGACACAAAACTCAGCAATGTAGAATGTAACAGCCCAGATGCATTCAGCTAAAATATCTCAACCGCCCCCTTGTGGCTGGCTATGGTACAGCGACTCATCTTACTTTCAGAGGTAAAAATGGCATACATTTGAAATAGAATAAAATGTTAAAAAATAGGTTAACTAGACCAAAATGTCTCTTAAAGAAGTTTACTTGAAAGTCCAGCCCCCAAAGCATCCATCAAGGAAAAACCTGGCCCTTGACAACCCCTGCTCTAGGGGCCTTGGGTCCCAAGCTGCATTTTTACAACTGGTGAGGACTGATTGTCTCCATAGGTGTCTAACCCTGGACTTCAGATTTTAGACTTACAGGGTGGAAAAATCAGCATCCATGACCAGGCAATTGCAGGAACTTATGAGCTGTGTCAGGTTAGAGTGAGAGTCACAGCTGCACCCAAAACTCAAAAAGATCTGTAGCACCAAATAAGCCTGTGATAGTCACTGAAATGATGTCGAACTGGGGGTATAAACTCACAGTTCATTAAGCTTTTGTTTTCAGGGGCCTGTTCATCTTCAGAGTGCCAGATCTTTAAAAGTCTGGGGATGGCAGTCATAATGCAGGAACATGCCTCTAAATTTACAGCACCTGTAGGAAGTACAGCGAACGACTGCACATTTGAGTACGGGACAAATGATGAAACAATGAGCCACAGTTTGGACCATTAATGCACCATTTATTTCACAGCCTTTAACTTCAATATAAGCCTTGATTTGATGTTATACCTCATTAAGTAGTCCTGCTTGTTAAAACCGAGCGGCTGGTTAAAAAATGCTGTTGGCTGTTTGCATGGCTGCCTGTAAGGGGAGAGCATTCAGAGGCCCCGCTAAATGGGGGCCAAAGAGGTCAGGAAAATCATGGTCCACTGTAAAATAAATCTGTGAACATATTTTATATTTAACCTCAATAATAACCACTCTTATCAAAGTAACAAAAAAATGAATTGTCTGTATTTATGCTATAGTACAATAATGCATATTCAAGAAAGTAGAAGGAGCTTTAAGGGCAAAATAATTCAATGATTACAGCACGCTGGCAAAAATGAGGAAAAGAGACTAAAATTGGTTAATGGTGGAAAAAACTGGAGGTAAAACAGGTGAAAAGTGGAAAAGATAGGTTATAAGTGGAAAAACTGGCAGAACTACACGGGGAAAAGTGGTTAAAAAGCGGCAAAAATTAGTTAAGAGTGGCAAAAAAGAGACAAATCAGCAAAAACTGAAGGTAAAACTAGTGAAAGAGGTTAAAAAGGAATCAATATGGGAAATTGTAGGGAATAAATGGTGAAAAATGGTTTAAATGTTGCAAAAAAAGGACAGCGCAGTAAAAGCGGCACAAATTGGAGGTAAAAGTGATGAAAGAGGTTATAAATGAAAAATTGTTAGAAATTAGTGGTGAAAAGTGATAAAAGTGAGGCAAAGTTTGTTAAAGGTGGCCAAAATGGGTTGTCGGTGGCAAAAAGGGACAACGCTGCAAATCTGGGTTAAGAAAGAAGAACGCTGGTAAAAATGGTGAATAGAGGTTATTAAAAGTGGAAAAATGAGGTGGAAGGGGCTAAAATTGGTTAAAAGAGTCAATAATGGGCAGAAATCAGTGGTGAAAAAGTTGCAAAAATTGGTTGAAAGTAGAAAAAATTGGTTAAAAGTGACAAAATGGTTTATAGTGGCATAATTGGCTAATAATTGTTCAAAACTGGCAGAAAAAATGGTGAAAAGTAGTTAAAAACTGGCAATTGTGTCTTAAAGAGGCAAAAATTGGATTGAAAGAGACAAAAAGGGGATAAAGCAGCAAATTTGGGTTGAGAAACAGTGAAAAGAGGTCAAAAGTGGCACAAATAACTAGTTTGAACATCAGAACACAAAAAATAGTTAGATTTTCTTTTCAGCTCCAAAATGGAAAGACTGTTAGCCAGGATGCTAGCACTGATGCTACTGATCCAACACACATGAATGATATCATCAATAACTCACAGAAGGGGAGGGCCGCTACTCTGGGGTCATCAGGAGCCCAGACAAGTCATGTTGATGTTTTAATCCACCTTTACAGTGGGAAGTATATCAACAGTTAAAGTCCAATAAAGTCCATGCTTTTTCCACTTTTTATACATACTTTACCCTTTCACCCATTTCTGCCACTTTTGACTATTTTTGACACTTTTAACCCTCGGGCATCACTAAGGAAACTTTTGTCTATTTGGGCAAATTTTTCCTTTTTCTCTGCTCAACATTTTGGCTGTGTTTGTGCACATGGTCCAATTTTTTGTAACAAAATTTCTTTCTTGGCAAATTTGGGAATTCAATTTTTAATTGCTCTAATAGGTCAGGGGAACACTGTGAAACAAATTTACTACCCTTTAAAGTCATTAAGGACAAAAATGTCCACTTAAAAAAAAAAAAAAACAAATACTATAAAAACTTAACTAATCAATATTTTTACTGATTTTGTTGCATAAATCTTTCAAACAACTTCAGCTGTGCTCAAAACTACCAAACATCCAATCATTTGAGGATTTTAACCCTTTAAATGCCTGTTTGATTCCAGGATGGTCATATTTTTTCTAAAAACCCCGCACTAAACAGTAATTATTTTCCAGATAATGAATGTTGGGGGGTGGGGGTGTTTTTGTAAATCAGTCCTGGATATGTCAAACATGAGCCTAAATATTGACTTTGATGCATTTTTAGTTTTTGTGTAGCATCAGATTTAAAATTTACTACCCTTTCGAGTCATTAAGGACAAAAACGTCCCATTGACTCCCATTCAAACCACATTTTTTGATCTCATAGCTGTTGCATGCTATAATCTTGGTAGTGGACATTTTTGTGGCTCTTGCGAAGGTATTTTTCAACACTTTGGCTCTTTATTTGAGCAGAGTTGAGTAACGCTGGTTTAGATAGTATAGGAGCAACTTCTGAAAGCTAAAAGAAGAAGTGCTTAATGTTGGGTTTCTTCTGCTTTTGTTGTTTTGACAAACAGCTTTCCAATGGTTGGATTTTTACGAGAATCATCTCAAAGTTCAGATTTCTAGTTGTGTAAAAACTAAACTTCAAGAAAAAATTGACAGATATTTCTTGTGCATTAGCATTCAGCTATAAAGTATCACGGCGTGACTTTTAGTCCTAATTATCTAAGCCTGAAAGGAGCTTCGTTCTGCAGGAGTAAATGGTTGGGAGCTCAAAGCTTAGAAACTATCTGACAGTAAATTTAAAAACTGATAATGAGGAAGATAACTTTCTAAAAAAGGAGTGAAGGTAAAGGAGCGTTTGCACAGAGCAGCAGAAATCTTAAGTCCTGGCAGGAGAAAGTGATCAGGGACTTAAGGGACAGGATCAAGCCGTGGGCTGATTGAAAAACATCCATGTGTAACAGGTGAGTCGTACCTGCGTGGACAGCTCGGTCCCCCTCAGCATGAAGCCCAGCGTGCATCCGGTGAGCACGGCGATGACCGACAGTGTCAGCAGTCCGTTCTTTTTACAGAAATCCTTCACATTCCTCTTCAGCTCCCCGTTCGTCAGCTCGAAACAAGTCTTCAGCCGGTCCCCCATCGTCCTCCCTGCTTCTCCCGGAGCATATGAGCTCTGCTCGGATCGCGCCTCCTCCTCGCCGCTCGGTAACAAAAGCTCCTCCATGCCAAGTTTTCGGTCCGACCTCCTCTCTGTGCCTTTGTGCTGGCAGGGTGACAAACCTGAGAAAGCCAAAGAACCTTTTCCACTAAAGGATTAAAATCACGGTCCGGTCAGAGACAACTGCAGCCTTCAGGCCGCCTGCAGGCACTAAGAGGCTTAAAGAGGTGGACTGAGGCCTGACACGCCTTTGTTGTGGCATCTGGTCCTGCTGCTGGAGCTGGTTCCTGGACCAGGGCCAGCCATTGTTTCTGTTTGACTCCCCTTGGCCACAGGTGGGAAGCAGACTTTTAACAGGTAGAGGCTGGAGGAGCGGCAGATTAGGGAGAGGAGTGTCAGGGTACTAGGATGACAAACTTAGACGTGACTCTAAAACCATGTCTGTTTCATTTTTACACCACTGGACTAAAACAGAAGACCAGGACCAGATCTACAGGGTAGTATTGTTTCTTATCATCAGACAAACCCCTGCTTTCTGTCTAAACCGGCGTTACTCAACCCTGCTCAACCATAGAGCTAAACGGTTGAAAATATCTTTGCAAGAGCCACAATATTAATGGTGAAAAGTGGCAAAAATGGGTTGAAGTAGCAATAAAAATAAGTTGAAAGAGACAAAAATGGTCAAAAAGTAGCAAAAATGGGTGAAAATGGGGAGAAAAGTGGAAAAATGGTCAGAAAGTAAAAATGGGTGAGAAGTGACAAATGAGTTACAGGTGGCAAAAAATGGCACAAAAGTGGCAAAAACATGGCAAAAAAATAAGAAACAAGTGGTATGTAATGGCAAACGGTAGCTTAAATGGGCAAAAAGTGGCAAAAAAGGTGACAAAATGGCAAAAAAAAGAAGAAAAAAGGGGTTTTTAATGGTAAAAGGTAGCTTAAATGGGTGAAAAGTGAAAAAACGGCTTGAAGTAGCAATATAAGAAGTTAAAGGTTGCAAAAATGGTCAACATGCAGAAAAAATAGGTGAAAAGCGGCGAAAATGGGGAGAAAAAGTGGAAAAATGGTCAGAAAGTAGCAAATATGGGTTAGAAGTGACCAAAATTATGTTGCAGCTGGCAAAAAAAATGGTCCAAAAGTGGCAAAAACTTGGCAAAAAAATGAGTGAAAAATAATTAAAATGGGCAAAAAGCAGTCAAGATTGACAAAATGGGCAAAAATAGGAAATAAGTGGTATGTAACGGCAAAAGGTAGTCAAAAATTGTGAAAAAGGGCAAAAATTGGAAAAAATGTGGCAAAAAGATTAAGCAAAATTTTGGGAAATAAGGAAACAAGAGGAATTCAATGGCAAAAGGTAGCTTAAATGGATGAAAAGTGGCAAAAACGGTTTAAAAAAAGGGCAAAAATGGGATAAAGATGGCAAAAATTGGGAAGAAGTTGCAAAAATAAGTTGCAAAAATGGGCAAAAAATGTGAAAACATGGATATTTAATGGCAAAAGGTAGCTTAAATGGTCAAAAAGTGGAAAAATGGCAAAAAAGTTTCCCCTTTTTTAAGCTTTTCTGGGGGAATAATATTTAAAATAAAGACATTAAAGAGCCACACACTGAGGATCACTGCTCTAAACTGAAATAAAAACACTGGCAGCATTTGTGCTGAAACATACTTTTGGACCTTTGCCTTTTTCAATCAAGTCTCTGCACAAATGTGTTGCACTTCTAGTGGAGCTGTTCTTCTCCTCTGTACCGTCCTCATCTGTGCCAGGATTTCTGGTGAAAGCTTTTTTAACATCAGACTGAGACCATGAAGAGACGGCTCTAAAATAAACACAGACACACACTCCACAGACGGTCACAGCAGCAAAGACACAACAGAGACTGCAAGAGAGTCCAAGTTCAGCAAAGATAATAAGGCTGCAAGCTAACCAATAAACATGATGACAGATGGTAGGCAAGCCCACGATTGGCTGGCCCCCAAAGAACCCAGAGAACGGCCCCGCCCCCCCAGTTCTACTTTATTGATGATATCAGTGCATGTAGGATCAGAAGCATTAATGCAAGCATCCTGGCTAACAGTTACTTTATTTTAGAGCTTAAACTTTTTCTGGATCTAATGTCAAAATAACTCATTTGTTTCTCATTTCTTAACCCAGTAAAACCACTTTTTCTGCCCATTTTTGCCACTATTTACCAATTATTGCCACGTTTTAACCTCTTCTTACTTTTTTATTCCCTGTTTTCCACTTCAAAATAGCGGCCCATCACTTTTTCTGCCTTTATTTCTAGCTTTACCCCATTTCTGCCTCTTTCCACCAATCTTAGCCATTGTTAACCCTTTGTTGCCCATTTAAAACCCTTTCCCTACTTTTTAGTGCATTTCTGCCACTTTTAACTGCTTTTTCCTACTTGTTCAGCCCATTTTTGCTGCTTTAAAAATATTTTTGCCACTAGCAACCCATTTTCATCATTTTTGCATATTTTTACCACTTTTAACCATGTTTCACTCGTTGTTGAGCCTAATTAGGCAACTTTCAACCCATTTTGCAACACTCTGCACCTTTTAACCGGTTTCACTGCCCATTTTTAGCCGTTTATGTAACTTTTAAACATATTTTTGCCACTTTCTAACTAATTTCCACTATTTCTGTCTAAATTCATAACTTCTAATATTTTAAAGGCGTTTCGTGTCTTTTCTGTCGCTTGCACGCCCGACCAATACAGCATACTGGTTTGGTCTGATTTACAAACAAGCACTTCAGCTATCAGTTTCAGCTATCAGACCTAAGACACAGGTCTTGCCCAAAGGCACAATAACATCCTATTTTTTGGCAAATTGCTTTTGGATTTATTAAATAACATGTAGCAGCATCACAATAACTCTTTAGCGTGACCAACAATGCTCACTACATCACATCATACTGCTGGTAGTTGAGCCAGTCAACATGCAAACAAATAACGCAAACTTTATTTTTCTTTTAAATTAAAGAAAACAATATCAACACATACTAATTAAAGCCTTAAGAAAACACAGGGGGGAGAAAAATGTTGGACATTTCTGTCGCTGGGAGCTTGTTAACATGAAAACACACTGCGTATTCCGTGTTGTTTCTGCTCGTGCATGAAAAGCCATATTTCAAAAAGTGGGGCTGATATTTACGGAGCTCGAAGCTCTGATATCAGCCGGTGTCGCCCCAGGGCCTTACGTTTCTCAGGTGGTGGAGCTGCTGTTAGGTTTCTGGTGACTGACCTTGAGACCCCTTCTGCTGCTGCTGACCCAGGTCTGAGCTGGAAAACTTTTTCTGTGAAGCCAATTGCTCCATTTTTCATCAGGTAGCTAGCAAACTTGCTGCAGCTGTGGCTAAAGCAACAATGAGAGCTTTTTTTCTTTCCCTTTGTTTCTTTTTTTTCCGCTGTTACTGAACAGAATCTCCTGTGCATAGTTCAGATCGTATTAACTCAGTTGAGACAATGAATTTTTGACAAATAATGAATCAGAAAACAACTAAAACAACTCATTGTCTAAAATTATGTAGTTTAACGTTAATTATGTGCATTTATATTTTTCCAAAATGATTTGGCGACCCCCAGAGATCATCTCGGGACCCCAGTTGGGGTCGGGACCCCAAGGTTGAGAATGGCTGGTTTAGAGCGTTCTCCAAGATGGAAAGCAAAGCCAGACTTCATAGCTAAGCAATGAACAAATGTCAGAATGACAGAAAATAAAGCAGAAAAAACTCATGTCTTTAGAGGAAGATCTAATAATTGTGACAAAAGTAGGAAAAAAGGGTTTAAAATGGAATAGTAAGTGGCAAAAATGTAATGAAAATTGTGTGTGTGTGTGTGTGTGTGTGTGTGTATCTGCGTGCAGCCCTGCCCCACTACTGACAATTTTGAGTCTCCAATGAACCTAACAAGCATGTTTTTGGTTTACTGGAGAAATCTGGAGTACCTGGAAATGATTCAACCCTCCTCTACACTGGGGTGCTGTCTGACCGGGTTCAAACCAGGATGCATCTTATTGAGACAACAGTATAACCCACTGCGCCTCCATGCAGCCCCTACAGATATTTTAAATCATGTAATTATTAGAGACAGAACTTCCAGCAGGAGAGAGGCGGTCAGGAAGATATCAATAAACTGTAAGCTCCACTGGTTCCTTTCATTGTTATCAGACTTCCTGTGTTGTGTACTTTCCTGAATGAGCTTAAATGTTTATTTTAAAATCAGATCATGAGCTGTAGTGAAATCATCCTTGAGCTAGTTTTAATTGTAAGCTGTCACCTTAAACTCAGAGAGAGGAGCTCACCTTCACCTTCATACGTAACTTTGGTGTTTTGTCGCCCCCTGCTGGACAAATCAAAAGGACAACAACAAAGCAGCAACCATTAAAGCTGAAATAAGATCAGGGCATTAAAGGGAAATATTATAAAACATAGCTATTTAGAACTATAGAGCATTAAAAAGAAAAAAATTAAACATCCTCAAAACCCTTTAATTGGATTTTGTGATGCATGATGTCAACAAATCCTTAGAAAACCATGAAATGATTTTGTCAGCTTTTAATGTGAAAATTGACACATTTGTGACTGGTTTCCTTTTTTCTAAATAAATAATCAATACTGTTATCTATTGATTTAGCAGAATAGGAGGATATGATGCAGTTCTTTGTTTAATTCTACAGCAGGGGCCGGATTCTGGATTCAGGTCTAATCTGAGGGCCTAACAGGGTCCACATTTAACCATTACTGTCAACCTTATTTTCACCAGTAATAAAATATGGAAAAAACAGCACTGATGATAAACCATTTGGAAATTCATAAAAATAAAAATGGTAAGTTTAAAGGCTCAAATCTGAGATAAAAATTCCAAAAGATCAGAACATATTAAATATAGAAAAATAATGTTTTAAAGAGCAAATATATGAGAAAGTTTAAAACATGAGTTTGAAAGGTCAAAATGTGACTTAAAATTTTAAATTGTGAGTCTGATAGGTCAAAATATGGGATTAAAAAGCCAAAATTAGGAGTTGAAAATGTCAAAATATGAGCTAGAATTCAAAATGATGTCTTAAAAAGTTAAAATTATGACTTAAATTAAAAATTGGGATTGTAAAATGTCAAAATATGATATGAAAGTTAAAATTATTCATTCAAAATGTCAAAATATGAGAAAATAATTTAAATCATGTTTTTAAAAGTCAAATATGGGATTAAAAAGCCAAAGTACGGAGTTGAAAAGGTCAAAATATGACTTAAAATTTAAAATTGTGAATCTAAAAGCTAAAAATGTGACATTCAAAGTCCAAATTCTGAGTTGAAAAGGTCAAAGTATGAAATGAAAAGTCAAAATCATAAGTTTCAGTTGTAATCTTGAGAAGCAAAATTGAAAATACAAAATAAAACACATTAATTTCTTTCTCCATTTTTTGAGTTTTTTATGAAATCTTTCTTACTCTTCACTTTTTCAGATTTTTATGGCTCATGGCTAAACAAGGATATTTTAAATAATCAAGCTGAAGTTTACATTTTTATACTGGAGGACCTCATACTGGTGGGCCAGTTAGAATATGATACGATCTTGCGGGCCGGATATAATCGTTCCACGGGCCCGATTTGGCCCCCCGGGCCATGAGTTTGACACCTGTGATCTACAGGATTCCACCACCCTGTCCAGCACTAACAACCATCACACCTCCACAGTAAGTCACCTGTCTTCCTCATTTGAGGTGAATATCTGTCGCTCAGTAGTCCTGTGATTCTCTTTAGGTTCATTTCCCTGTTGACTCGTCTGTGAGGATAAACGGGACAAAGCAGAGCTCTAAAAACAGACAAAATCAGACAGGTCAAAAATCAAAGATGCCCTTAATAACAAGTATAATAATCTGTTTAATGTTGATGACACAGAATAAACACCAGACAACGATGAGAGGACAAAAAAACACCATGAATACAAAAACTTCAGGATCACAACATAAAAACATCCAACGATAAATCATAAAAATAGAAATGATTTCATATAAATGTTTTCTGAACCTTTGTTTAAAAAAATTGGTGCAGATCTGATTTTTTTTCATCTAAATGCAGAAACGGATTTTAATATAAAACAGCAGGTTTATTAAACAGACAGTCCACACAAAAGCCTTCATAAATATTTACCTTTATAGATGACCTTCACAGAGATACGGAAGCCCTAAGGGGACATACATCATCATACTTTTTATTTACTTTTCTGTCATGATAGTGAGGATCCAGACTCAGGAGACTCAGGAGTACAGGAGGGGGGGATTCTTGATGTTTTAGTTTGATATTATTGTTTGGAGTATTTGAGCAGTAAGTATAGCTTTTATTCTGATAGCGTCAGTATTTTGGCATCTATATTATGGGCAGGTAAGATAGGATGGGACGGGCACCAAGCAAGGTGAATGTTTTTTTTTTTTTTTTTAACCAGAAAGGAATGAGCCAGGAGCACGCCACCAAAACGGAAAAGTATTTGAGAGAAAATCTGGTGAATAAACACCAAAGAAATTGCATTTTTTTTCATGGACATTTTTGTCCTGCCTAGCATCCCCTATCCCTGGGATCCGAGCTTAGTGTTGGTTTTTCAGTGGATGAGAGAAAACTGCCCAAAACTCGCCATGTTTGCACAAAATACTTTTAACCTGAACTTCATTTATTTGACTTGTAGTGAAAATCACTGAGGTAAAACTTATGAAGACAGACAGAGCTGTGACAGCAGGGAGCCAGCATGCAGCTCATACACACCACAGCTGTCAAACCCAGCAAACACACATCCAGTCTGAAGCAGCTGTAAAGCAGTCTACAGATCCAGAGCCCATAAGGCCCGTTGCCCAGTATGTCACTGTTTTCTCAGCATGCATGATCATTACCTAACCAGGGGGAAAAGATGGCAAAAATGGCACAACCTCCATCAGCCTTGTCTGTGCTGCTTTTTCTCTCAACATGTTAAGGGACAGCTCAAAACTCACAATGAAGAGAAATTCTCAGTTATGTCAGGTCTGGGATGAGCAAAATAAGGCATCTAAATGATTAAACGCACAGTTACAAATTAGTTGTCTTTTAACCAAATTCTTCAAAATTTTAACCCTGTTAGGCCTAAAACCCTGTTTAAATGCTGTGCAGTTAATCCAAAATCAGATTATATTGCCATATGGCCTGCGCAATTTTCAAATGGCAGAAGATGAAATATTTCTTTAACCTGAAAGTTGTGTCAAAACACCAGTTAAAAATGTTTTGCAGCAGAGACTCGATCATAGAAGTGCCATTTTTTAGAAGTCTACAAAAGTCCTACTCTGTTCATTTTTGAATGCTTTTCTTATCAAATATGAGAATTCCCTTCAACACAATTTATATCAAATTTGCAAAATGAGTCAAAATGATCACAATAAAATATTTTTCAACATTGTTTCGCCCTTGTTTAATTCATTATGTCCTTTTACAGTTGTCTTAACAGAAGTATGCATTCATTGCATGTGTTCATGAGTATGTGTTAACTAATGTGTGAGAGAGAAACAGTGTTCTGATTGGTTTTGAGCTCCATAGGTTCAGGTTTGCATAATTGGACCCATACATGACTCTGTATTGTATGTAAAGTGGCCCTTATACACGGGCCTTTATGTTGTTTTTCTAGGATAACAACGCTGGTTTTCCCTAACCTGGCATGCCAGATGGATTTGTTCTGCACGTCCATCTGGTAAACCTCTCATACACAGCGTTTGGGAAAGGGCAGAGCCTTTGAAAAAAAAAAAACTCAGAGGGTGATTGGACGGGTAAATCAGAGCAACAAAACACGTGACGTAGACGCTACCGAGGAGTAAATTCCACTAGAGCTGCATAGCCGTCTGTTGACATGTCAGTACACGACTTCTGTCATTTTTGAAAAGAAAACAACTCACTGCTGTTCTTTGTTCTTGTAATGAAGAAATGTCATCAAGTTGTGATAAAACTGGCTCTTTAGCAGCATCCACGCTAATCTCTTCCACCATAATTGCACCGGCCTCTTGTCGCTGCTTACTTACGTCAGGACTCCACCGCACCCGAAAGTACTGCCTCTCGACGCTGATTGGTCCTATCGCTTTCTAACCGGGCCCAAACGGTTCAGATGGGAGCTTTGCAAGATGGAATCACCAGTGAGAAACACGGAAACGGGCGAATCCATCTGCTTTGCATGGTTAGGTTTTCCCATGAGAATGAGGTAATCATTCTGAGACCTTGACAGAAGACTAAAATGAACTCATCATGTAAACTTAGTTAAATAAAATGTATGGATGTATGTCTACTTTGGGCTTCCATGCAAAGAGGAAAGCTGAGTACATTTACTCAAAAAACAACTTTTTAGCACTTATATTAACTGCAGTATTCCTATTTCACCTAGAGGGAATATACTTTAAGCTTCACCACGTTTAACTTGTAGAATCACCTTTTTAATATAAAATATAACAATAATAAATAATGATAAAAAATGAATAGAACCTTATTGATCCCTGATAGATTTACACAAACTACCCAGCAGTTTATAAAGTCAGTAAATGAGCTCCAATAACACCAATAACATCATGTAACAGTATATAGATTATTCTGGATAATATGAAGGTTTACTGTTAGTGTTTTGACTTTAACGCTCTTATAACTCTGCAGAACATCTCTGACATCAAGAAGAGACATTAAAGGAAGCCTGTCGTGTGTTGTTTTTTACTTTTTCTGCCAATTATGTGGTTGTACTTATTTTTAGAGACATTCCCTGTTCGATAGGCAGCGATCTCTGGTTTATTAGCTGCAGATGATGATGGTAATGTGCAAAGGAGAGTGGAGTGTAAACTAAGAGTAGACCCATTTCTGCACATCACTGACTTTAAGTTGCACCTGTAACCACACCCATCAATGACGTCACAGCGCCTAGTAGGTCGTTGTTACGGCCCCAGCTGCCCTCTCCTATGTGTGAGATTAACCTCTGTGGAGTGTTCTGTGTGTGTATGTGGGTGTATTTGTGTGAGGGTGCTGTGATCTTCAGGTAATGTCATCCACCTGTGCTGCCAGCTGAGAAGCTTGATTGGTGTGCAGCTGAGCTGAAGCAATTAGCCAATCAGAGAGGACCTGCACCTACAAAAGCTCCCTGAAACACCAGTCTGCGGCAGCTTGGTTCAGAATCAGCTTGCCCCTGTACCTCTTGTCCAGATAGCCCTTGAAGTTAACTTTGAATTGTTCTAACTAGAACTTAGTATTTGCTTTGTTAACTACAGCTGGTTATCTTTGTAAATTGTTCTTAATTAGAACTTGTTATTGTTTATGAGGTACTCGTTCACTTAAGATTGGGCCAGGAATTTAGTTTAGTTTAATTCACACACACATGCACATTAGGTTGCTTTTATTGTTTAGTCTCACTAGGAATTAGGGGTGCTGTTCCTTTTTGATGTTAGATTTGGGTAGATAGAGTAGGCAGTTAGGTTTATTTTTATTTATTTTCACAAACTAGTCAGCTAGCTGCTAAACCTTAGTTTTAGTCCCCCTTTATACTCTTTTACAGGTAGGATCAACATGCACCGGTCCTTTCAGTTACCTCTTGTTTTCCACATGTTGTAAAACAGTTTTACCTCTTTTGTAATTAAATAATTTTTGGTTTAACCAATTCCATCTGGTTTTGTTACTTCCCTTTTTCCCCACGAGCCGGGTCGTAACAGTCGTCTTTGTGTTGCCTCAATTTGTTAAATTTCCTGAATAAATTTAGTTTGACTATTTGGTCAGACAGTTGGAGTTCTTATGGGAAAAAAAACATTTCAATCTCTAATATCAGATGTTCCTGCAGACTTTTACTTTGGTATTGCTGTGTTTGTGCATGCGCTTCCTGTTTGTCACCACTTGATGAAGACGAGCACGGCGAGCGCCGCATATCCGAGGATGAGGAAGAGCACTTTGAGGAGCCGGTCCTGTTTGTCCTCCAGCTCTCGCGACAGGATCTCAAAGAAAGTGACGAAGAGGAAAGTTCCGGCGGCGAGTCCCTGCAGCACCACCGACACCACGCTCCCTGCCAGCGTCTGCGCCGACTCGATGCCCATCCCCACCACCATCCCCAGAGGGATCATCAGGCTCACTGTGACACCCAGCTTTGCCGCATCCTTCATCCCAAGTGACGCCTTAGCCACGCTCACTCCAAGCGCCACGGCGGCCAGGGTCTCATGCACAGCCACGCCTAGGAAGAGGCTGCCCAGCTTGGCGCCATCCTCCTGAAGGCCGAGCGCCAAACCCTCAAACACAGAGTGGGCCGACAGCGCCAGGACCAGGCTGGCCAGCCGTAGAGGCCCCGCCCCTGCCAGCTCTGCAGGGCTGAAGTGCCCATGCTGGTGTCCGTGTGAGCGCCGCCCACCTGCTGACCCACGCGCCGAGGAGATGAAGGGCGTGTCATACTCAGAGTCGCTGCCCGCCTCTGAGCCGCCAGCGTTAAAGGTCTCGAGGTCAATGAAGGACGGTTTCTCCTTCCTGAAGGTGAGCACGGTCTGCTCCACAAACACGGTGAGGAAGAAGCCAAGCATCATCATCGTCTCAGCCAGCGGGTAGTCGCTGCTGATCTTCAGCTGCTGGAACACGTCTGACACCTGGAGAGGAAACACCGACCTTGTCTTTTAGACAGTTTGGCACAGTGATACTCAACGTGTGGCTCTTTTGTGATTATTTGTGGCTCTTTTAAGCTGTAATTTGAAACATTATTCCCCCAGAAAACCCTAAAATGGAAAAATTTGACCTCAGAAATTATACATTGCAAATAACATTGCGTTTGTTTCCCACGCTTACACAGTAGGCTTTAATTGTCAAACTTATTTGTCAACCTCTATTTTTGTCTGTATATTTCTACTGCCCTTATTTGCAATTTTTTGTTACTTCTATTCCAATTTTACTGCTTTTAGCCAATTTTTGCCACTTCTAGCCAATTTTTGCCACTTTTATCCTGCTTTTTGCAAATAAATGCCTCTTTTTGTCCATTTTCCCACCTTTTTCCCACTCTTGACTCATTGTTTGCCAAATTTTTGCCACTTTTCGACCATTTTTGCCACCTGTAACTCATTTTTTGCCACTTCTCACCCATTTTTGTCATGTTTTGCCCTTCTATCCCACTTTTCTCACAGTGTTAGCCACTTTAAGCCCATTTTTCCCACTTCTTTTTGTCACTTTTTACCAATTTTTGACACTTTTATCCTGTTTATTGCAATTTTTTGCCCCTTTTTTCCAATTCTCACCCATTTAAGTTGCCTTGCAATTAAATGTCACTTTTTGCCTATTAATCTCACCCTTTTTTCTGGTTTTTACCATTTTAGTGACTTTTCACTCATATTTGCCATGATTTTACTACTTTTGGACCATTTTTGCCACCTTTACCTCATGTTTTGGTCACTTCCCACCCATTTTTCACCCAAACACTTTCTCCAAGTATTTGCCGCTTTTTGACCATTTTTGCCACTTTTCACCACTTAGATTGTGGCTCTTGCAAATGTATTTTTCAACAATTTGGCTCCTTGGTTGAGCGAGGTTGAGAAACACTGGCCTAGCGGATGTCCAGTTGAGCTGACATCATTTTTTATAGACAGGTAAATCTGAGTGTCGTCTGCATAGAGGTGGTCTCCATGTTTATAAAAATCAACCCAAGAAGGAGGAGGCAAAGGAAGGAATGGAAGGGACCAAAAACAGAACCTTGGGGAACTCCACAAGATCGAAGGGCACAGAAACACAGCCACTGATTTTTACTTTAACTCAGATACGTTTTCAGTACAAATGCTATGAAAAAGAGGTCCCATTTTCATTTGTCAGTGTTACCTTGTCTCTGACGGCGGGCAGCAGAGCGTTGAAGCACGTTGCGAGGAAAACGCCGCCTCCAAACGAGTTGCAGAGGGACAGAGCTCTCCTGTATCGCTGTGCCTTGTCGTAGTCGACCAGCAGGAGGCGCACCGGGACCAACACGCCTGCCAGCATAAGGCCGAACAATAACAGCAGGCCGAGCAGCTTCGCCACCAGGATGTCCATCCTGAAGCTCCGCCCAGCTTATATTACAACAGCTCTACTGGTGCTGCTGGGACATCTCTACTGGTGCTGCTGGGACCAAAACTGGGGGCAGAGAGGGAGGCATTAGTGGAGGATAGTAATTTAAAGAGACTCAAGAGTGATGATGGGAAACACTTTTAAAAATAACAAAGCTGAAGAAATTCAAATCATACTTGGTCTAGATCAGGCGTGTCAAACTCAAGGCCCGGGGGCCAAATCCGGCCTGTGGTACAGTCATACTGGGCCCACAAGGTAATATATTCTTATTATAACTGGCCCTAAAATATGAGGTCGGCAGCTTTCTTTCAGTATAAAAAAGTAAACTTAGCAATGATGGTATCAAAATTCCTTCAGTCATAAAAATGTGAAAAATATAAAGAGTAAAAATCATTAGATAATAAGAAATGTGGGAAATTAACTTGTGTTTTCATTTCATATTTTCAATTTTGCATAGCACGATTATGACTTCTTTCTATTATTTGGGATTTTATCCCATATTTTGACCTTTTTACATGTATTTTTGGACTTTTGGCTAATATCTAGGCTTTCTATAATTTATTATTTTGATTTTTTATCTTATATTTTGACTTTGTCAATTAATTATTTTGACTTTTGTCTAATATTTTGGCTTTCCCTATTTAAAATTGACTTTTTATCTCATATTTTGATCTTTTCAACTTTTAATTTTGACGTTTCATCTTATATTTTGACCTTTTGGATTTACAGTTTTAAATTTAAGTCATACTTTGGCCTTAAAAACATGATTGTGACTTTCATTTTTAGCTATATATTTGCCTTTTAAAAACATTATCTTTACATCTAATTTTCTGTTTTGACTATTTGAACGAATAAGTTTGACTTTTTATCTCAGTTTTGAGCCTTTTAACTAATTATTTTGACTTTTTGAATCTTAAAATCATTTATCATCAGTGCTTATTTTTTTCCCCATAATGTATTACTGGCGAAAATGAGGTTTACAGTATGGTTTAATGTGGACCCTGTTAGGCCCCCTGGTTAGATCTTAATTCAGAAACAGGCCCCTGCTGTGATTGAGTTTGACACTCCTGGTCTAAGGGAAGGAAACTGAGGAGCAAAGGACATTTAGCTTTATAACATGTACCAGTAAAACTAGATTTATAGAATATTACTTTGGGAATACAATTTTCTAAATGTTTTTGTTTAAAATACCCAGATGTTTGAGTTTATTACAAATCAGTGTAATACTTGAGATGAACTTCCATTGAAAAACGCTTGAAGTATGTATTTGGTGTTTATAAAAGTTAAGGAAATCTCCCGCACTCTGTCATTACCAACATATTTGTTCTGTTCGGTGTGCAACCAATTCCCAACCATTCTTGGTGAGTGCTTTTTCTCTAAAACACTGTTCTTAAGAAATTCAATTAAAGAGGCTTCATTAATATTTTAAGGAAAAAAAGAAACTTTTGAGTATATAAAGCTACAAGTACCAAAACTTTATTTTTTATTAGATCAGTGGTTTTCAAAGTCTGAGGCGGGCCTCCCCTGGGGGGCGCCACAGAGCTTCAGGGGAGGCCTGGAACCATAAACCTGAAAAAGGAGATTTGCTTTGCGAACCTCTGCTGAGCATTGAGTAAAAGGGACAGACTTCTCGTTAGTATAGGGACTATGTTATAGAGCAGTGTTACTCAACCAAAGAGCAAAATTGTTGAAAAATACCTTTGCAAGAGCCACAATCTAAGAGGTGAAAAGTGGCAAGAATGGTCAAAAAGCAGCAAAACATGGGTGAAAATGGGGATAACAAGTGGGAAAATGGTCAGAAAGTAGCAGAAATGGGTGAGAAGTGACAAAAAATGAGTGAAAAGTGACTTCAATGGGCAAAAAGCAGTCAAGAGTGGCAAAAAATGGGCAAAAAAAGAGGAAACAAGTGGTATGTAATGGCAAAGCGTAATTTAAATGGGCAAATGGGGAAAACGTTGTGAAAAGAAGTTGTAAAATGGCCAAAAGAAATATGAAAAAGGGGTATTTAATGGCATTATAACTGAATAAGAGGGAAAGGCAGATGTTTAAGGACATTTGCAAACCAAAATATCCAAAATAAATTAATGTTAAAAATGTTTAAAGATTAGACATAAATGTTTGAAAGGTCTTTATTATTTTCCCCCCAATTTGAATCCTTTTTGTGGGTGGGGGTCCACCAAATGAAAAATTTCTTCTTAGCGGAGGCTCACTCTCCCACACTTTGAAAACCCCTGCTTTAGGTTATAAAATCAAAAACAGCAGAATGCACGGCAGAAAATCAGAACAGATGGAGCCATCCTGATGTTGCTCAACGTTTCCTCAAACTATTTCCTAATTAACGAAAACAAAGAAAACTCCACGGTCTATTTAAACCCGTCATCACAAAGTGGTCGTCACCAGCAATTAAACTTCTGTAAAGTCAAATAAACGGCTGATAACTGCCGATTAAACCCGTATTCGTGTGTTTGTCCGTTTTAAAACCGTTGTTCATGTCGTTGCTGCAGGTGCTGTAAGACTATTCAACCAACGTCAGACCTGCTTCCTGTGAGCCCCTTCAAAATAAAAGAGCAGAAAACACGCTCCTGAACGTACTACTCAATTAACGCAATATGTTGGTTTACTCTTTCAGCGACACGTTTTGTGCTGACTAAATTATTCTGTTATAATTGAATCCTCACAGTGTCTTATACAAACATTCATATACACGGAGGACAAATTTATCTTATTTCCGGGCCGCTCTGTTTAGTTGTCGTAACATTGACGGTTGAAGCTATGCTAGCTGTTGTTAGCCGGTTAGCCCCCCTGCAGGTATGAAGGCTAACCCAAATAAATACGAATGTAAAGTGAAGCAGCCATTTTTATTTCGGCCCTTCATCAAACGCAGACATATTAGATTAAAATATATAAAGTACACTCTGAAAAAATGACAGGGGTCCGTGTTTACCTGAAAAGCCTCCGTCTCCTCCAGCAGCAGGTGTATGAAAGTACTTCCTCCTAGACGTCATCAGTTTTCTTGGCGCCGACTGGTTGGCCTTCTGATGACGTAGCTCAGAGAGGAGGAGCAACAGCAACAGTGATTATAGACTACAGATGTAATGTTCAGTTCAGTGATTAAGGGGGAAAAGGACATTTTTTTACAGCTGTACAGTTAATACAAGAATACTTTTCCCAAGGAAAATATCAACAACATGTATTCATTTCAGGAAGTTTCATGGATGAAATCTAACCTGGAAAAAATCCTTAAACACTAATCTAAATTAAATTAGAAACTAATATTGGATTCATATGAAGAGTGAGGCAGTTGTTAAAATGCAGGGCTGTCAAACTCAATCACAGCAGGGGCTGGATTCTGAATTAAGGTCTAACCTGAAGGCCTAACAGGGTCCATCCACATTTAACCAAACTATTATCCTCATTTTCACTAGTAATAAATTGTGTGTGTGTGTGTGTGTGGGGGGGGGGGGGGGGGCAAGCACTGATGATAAATGATTTGAGATTTAAAAAGTCAAAATGATTACTTAAAAGGCTCATGAACTGGTATTAAAAGAAAGTCAAAGTTATTTATTTGTTCAAAAGGTCAAAAGACAAGATTAGATGTTAAAATAATGCTTTTAAAATGAAAATATTAAAAAAAAGAAAGTCACAACCATGTTTTTAAGGCCAAAATATGACTTAAATTTAAAATGGTGCACCCAAAAGGTCAAAATATGAGATAAAAACTCAAAGTGATCAATCGAAAAGGTGAACATATGAGATAAAAAGTCAATCATAAATAGAAAAAGCCAAAATATTACACAAAAGTCAAAATAATTGACAAAATCAAAAATTGAAAAAACCCTAAACATTAGCTAAAAGTGAAAATAAATGTAAAAGGTGAAAATATGGTATAAAAATCCAAATAATAGAAAGAAGTTGTGATTGCGCTATGCACAATTTAAAATATGAAATGAAAACACAAATTAATTTCCCACATTTCTTTTTATCTAATGATTTTTACTCTTTATATTCTAGATAATAAAAGTCAAAATAATAAGTTAAAATGGTCAAACGATTTGATAAAAAGTCAAAATTATACCTTAAAAGGTCAAAATATGAGTTAAAAAGTGAATATAATAAATTGACAGTCAAAATATGAGTTATAAAGTCTAAATTTTAGATTTAAAAAGCCGAAATCATTAGATAAATTAAATTATAGATTGAAAAGCTCAAAATATGAGATAAAAGTAAAAATAAATTGACAAAGTCAAATTATGAAACAAAAAGTCAAAATAATAAATGTAAAAGGCTGAAATATGAAATAAAAGTCTAAATAATAGACTGAAGCCATAATTGAGCAATGCAAAATTGAAAATATGAAATGAACACAAATACATTTCTTTTCCCATCTTTATTTTTTTCTAATTATTTTTATTCTTTATTTTTTTCAGGACATTTGATATCATCATGGTTAAGTTTACACTTTAATACAGGAGGAAATCTGCAGACCTCATATTTTAGGGCCAGTTATAGTAAGAATAGGATATGATGTAGTGGGCCGGGTCTAACTGTACCATGGGTCAGATTTTGCCCCCAGGCCTTGAGTTTGACACACGTGTTATAAAGAAACATCCGTCTTTATTCATATTACATGCTGATACATGTATATACTGCATACTACAACACCTTAACATCCTAAGACCTGAGCTTTTGTTTTGAATGCATTTTTAGTTTCTCCCTCTTATTTATAATGAGTAGGACCTGATCAGCTTAAAAGCTTAGCCTTGACTTTGAGCAGGAGTTATTTTTTACCAAAATGACACCTGCAAATCTCCTGAAGGTCCCGTCTCTGCAGAAAATAACAGCACAGAATAATAACAGCACAGAAGGCTCAGGATCAGAACAGAAAGAGGAATCACATCATTTGTACCGCAGAGAGTTCAGCTGCTCAACAAGCTGACAGTAGATGAACTTTGCACTTTATTCAACCCCTTGCTTAAAATTCTTTACATGTTGCATATGATGTCTCATTCTAGTGATACTTTTGGATGGTTTTAGTGATGTATTTCACTTGTTTTAATTTGTTTATGTGCTGTCCCCTTGATGTTTGTCTTTTATGTTTTTTATGCTCTTGGTGTAAGGCAAATTCCCTTGAGGCAATAGAAGTTTCATTCATTCATTCATTCATAAAATGAAATTACCTTCAATTTCTGTGTAAACTCTTTCATATTTTTTGAAGTATCCCATACAAGAGCCCCCCATTTTCCTCAAATATTCAGCAAATGTTTCAGTGAAAATTAATTCTAAAGCCTAAACAATCAAGTTAAAATGTCACAAAAATCCCATGAGAATTTCCGAGCAAATGTAAGATGTCTCATCATGTTCCAAATAATTTCCAAATTCCACAAAAATGATGGAAAAATCCAAACACTCAAGCTCTCTGAATCTCCATAAGAAATCATGAAATTTTGTAGAAACCTCCCAAAAAAATTTCAGAAGTTCCCAAGAATCTGCAGGTAATCTTCCCAAAGTTCCATGAAAATGCAAGGTCATTTCCATACTAATTCTCCCTAAAGTTAAAACAAATTTCCAAAATTTCTGTAAAAACAGCCCAAAAAAATCAGAGCAAATTTCTCTCAAACCTTCAGAAGAAACTTGCCAAAATATACAAACATATTCCCCCTCCAAATTTTATCCAAACAAATTCCCTAAATTTTCCATAAAACTTCAGAGCAAATCCTCCCATTTTAAGAAAGTAACTTAAATCCCAGAGGTCCTCTTCTGTATGTCAGGGGTCTTCACTGAGCTGGTTCACAAAGCCTGGGTCTGTCATGGTTCAGACAGAGATGAGACAAAAGGCAAATCTTTCAATTAACCAAAGAATCATGTACTAAACTTCACTGGTCATGATCTTTGGGCACGACTGAAAGAAGATTATGAATGCAGGCTGTAGAAATGGTATGAGGAGCTCTGAGTAGAGCCACTGCTCCTACAGACTAAATGGAGCCAGGTGAAGTGGGCTTCCTTTGGAGGGGGTCCAGGAATGGCCAGGGTAGACCCGGAAACCGATGGAAGGATAATACAGCCCTTCAGGCTTGGGAATGCCAGGGTATCCCCCAGGAGGAGTAAGGAAATGTCACCATGGAGAGGACCTTCTGATCAGCATGCTGTCCCCAAAACCTGACCCCGGTTAAGTCCTGAAAACATATGAATGAATCAAACACTACACATCTTTCTCTCATGAGAATAAAGCCATTAAATCAACAAACCCCAGACAGGAATGTGTAAAATGTTGAGATGCTCTTTTAATTTCAAGACTGTTTGAACAGCTTTCTCTCTCTCTAAACCTACCCAGATTCACACATTGTCACACACTCTTTCACTCACGCTCTCACACACTCCTCAGATATCATAAACAGGGTTCTGAACAAACATTTAAAGTTTCACTGTGTAGTTTGAAGAAGAAATTTCAAGCCTGTGTTCCAAACTGTTGAACATGATAGGTCCATGTTTTATTATTAGAATTTATCTGTCTGATATTAACGTGCTACTTCAAACTGTTCCTCCTAAAAACCACACAGAGCCGCATGGAGAGGCCGTTGTTTTTTGGTGACGTGGCTCCTGATCGTGGCGTCGGCACCTCATTCTCTCGTGCAGGAAAATATTCAGTGATGGAACAAAAAAACTTTAAAGTCCTTCGGGTTATAAATGATCCAAATCAGCTGTTCTCCTTCGCACGCACACACGCCTATCCAACCTGGAACAGAGACGGACATTTATGAGTGAGAAACAAGAATATAAAAGATGAGACAGTCAGATACAGAGGACTTGACACAACCAAAATCAAAGAAGGGTCTCCTCTAAGCAACATTAGACCTCTACAGATAGTGGGTCGATCTGCTGATGTAAGCAGCTGTCTTAGGTGAAATGTTATCCACTGTTGTTGATTTTTCTCCCATTAATCCACAATCAGTACCCCATCATGACAAAGTAAAATCAGAATTTTTAAAAATGTATTTGAAAAAAAAAGAAATATATATATCACACTGACATAAGTATTCAGACTCTTTCCAACACCTCCGTAAATGTAACTCAGGTTCCCCCCATTTCTCTGGTCTTTGCTGGGATGTTTCTACATCTTGGAGTCCACCTGTGCTAAATTAACCTGATTGGACATGATTCGGAAACGCACACACCTCTCTATAGAAGGCCTCACAGCTGACAATGACATCAGAGCAGAAACCAAGCCATGAGGTCAGAGGCAGGATTGTTGACAGGCACAGATCTGGGGAAGGCTACAGAAACATTTCTGCTGCTCTGATGATTCCAAAGAGAACAGTGGTCTCCATAATCCTCACATGGGAGAAATTTGGCCCAACCAGGACTCTTCCAGAGCTGGTCACCATGGGGGGAGAAGGACCTTAGTGAGAGAGGAGCTGATCTGCAGCCTGTTGCACCAGCTATGCTTAAGTTCTGCCTTAGTTCTGGTGTAAAGTCCACACTAAACTCTACGTTGAAACTAGTTCAGTTCTAACTTAAGTTGTGTCATTGTTCAGTTGCACCCCAGAGACTTAAGGTTGATCTTAACTAGTAGAGATTTACGTCCAAACTAACCAAAATATTGTCACAGCTATGACATTTTCTCTCACTTTAACCATCACTTTAAAGCCTTTTTTAACCCCGTGTTTGCTACAGATGCTAACAGCTAAAAATAACATATGCCACCTGCTGTTAATTCTCCAACTGCATCCAGTGTGAATGAAAAATATGACAAGGCATTTTGCATATGTGAGTTTTGCGAAAACTTTTGCCTAAACCTAAAGCCAGTATAAAATAATAACACTGACATCGAGTGGTAAAATCGTTAACAGTGGACGGAGGAAATGATCTCCACTCATGGAAAACAACAGTGTTATTGATCATGGAGAACGCAGTGCTGACTCCACATTGCCAGTAAAATCCTCAACTCCTCGCCACCCTCTGGGTTGTCACGTCTTTTAGAGGTATCACCATGGCAGCCATATTCTATGAAGGATTTTACACTTAGTAGGGGGTAGGTGTAAGATTTAAGTTATCACTTAAACCTATGTTGAAACTATCACAGCTGGTGCAACACCTTAAATGTTAGGAGAGCGTAAATTCTGTTGTAAGTAAGAACATGCGTTCAAACTAGGCTACGTCTGAACTTACGTACAGCTGGTGCAACCCACAGCAGGGCTTTATGGAGACGTGGCTAGACAGAATCCTCTCCTCAGTGTAAAATATATGAAAGCCTGCTTGGAGTTTGCAAAAAAAAAAAAAAAAGCCCCTGAAGGACCCTGAGACTGTGAGAAACCAGACTCTGTTCTGGAGAAACCAAGAATGAACTGAATGATCTCTAAATGTTATGTCTGAAGGAAACAGGCACTGCTCATCACCTGACCAATACCATCCCAACAGTGAAGCATGGTGGTGACAGCATCATGCTGTGGGGGTGTTTCTCAGCAGCAGGTACTGGGAGACTGGTCAGAGTTGAGGGAAAGCTGAATGGAGCAAAGTACAGCGATCCAGTATCCTCAATGAAAACCTGTTCCTCAGGAGTCTGGGCTGAAGGTTCACCTTCCAACATGACGATGACCCCAAGACCACAGCCAAGACTATACAGGACTGGATTAAGGAGGACTCTCTGAATGTCCTACAGGGGCCTTGCAAGAGCCCTGACTTGAAGAAACCTGAAAATGGCTGTCCATTAACGTTCCCTATCCGACCTGATTGAGTTTGAGAGGATTTGCAAAGAAGAATGGTAGAAAAATCCCCCAGTCCAAGTGTACAACGCTTATTGTGTAAACTCAGTTGTCACTCAGTCATGATGGGGTACTGAGTGTAGAACAATGAGAGAAAAATGAATTGAAACAGCTGTTGCATCAGGCTGTAACATACAACTGAGAACGAGTGTAGGGGGTCTGAATATTTTGTGAGTGGCCTGTATATGCAGGTAAGTCTGAGGCAAAAATGTATTTACCATACTGACTGTCATGGCTGTTCCTCGTTCCCCGAGCTGGGCATTCGGTTGCGGATTTGACTCCTCAGCTGTTCAATAAGTTCAGGATTCTGCTGCTGCATCTGCTGAGCAAACTGCTGACCTCTGCAACAAAAACAAACAGTAAAAAAAAAAAAACATTACATTGCAGTATTTTAAAAAGATGGCTGACATAAACATCTGAAACTGCTCGGGTACATACGCCTGGATCAGTCCTGATAAATCTCCAGGTCCAGCAGCTCCAGCAGGTCCTGTGGCTCCAGCTCCTCCTGCGGCTCCTGCGGCTCCAGGAGCTGCTGCTGCTGCGCCTCCTCCCATCCCGCCATACGCCCCTGACATCATCCCCGACATCCTAAGGGATCACACAGAGGAGGCAAGAAGTTTTTATCAAGGAACCAGTGAGGGAGAAATGCTGAAAAGCAGAGAGAAACTAAAGTGGACTTACAGCTGCTGAACCTGAGGATTATTCATCAGAGAGGACGCCTGCAGAAACACAGAGGGACAGATATTAGGACATTAAAGCACCAATTTTCAACAACTTTTGTCCTTCATTAGGACATTGTTCAATATAGAGAAAACAGATAAGTAAATAAACCTCGTGGAGTGCTGGTTTGATTTAAAACTCTCCTCAGTAAGGTAGCAGAGAGCTGTGAGTCTGTCTCAGAACAACCATCATGGACTACTTTTATAAATTTAAATACATTTTTCTCTTTATTGCCATTATTTCTGCTTATGCTGGCTTTACAGTGATCAGTTTACATGGCTGATTTTGTTCCTGTTATCATGGATATCGAAGGTTTGCTGCTGTGGATCTGCCTGTCTACAGCGGCTTCATCTGTTCACATCATCCTTACTTCTATTATCATTAAAAGAACAGTTCATGTATTTCACTGTCATCTTAGTTCAATTCCCTTGAAGTTGAAGCGAGGCGATGGTTTGATACCATGTCCTGTTCACTTTAAATCCCTTCATAGCTGTTCATTTATTCCTTCTCTGTCTACCACTGCTGTCCGCATGATAACTCCTCTAGGTGAAAGCAGACATGTTTAGGTCTGCAGAGGAAACAATCTGTGATCTCACCATGTTCATGAAACCGGGGTTACTGAGCAGACCGGCCAGGTCGACTCCTCCCATCCCCGCTGTCTGTGAGGGAGAGAGAGAGAGAGAGAAAGAGAGATCAGCACAGACCCATAACCGCAGCAGTAAGCCTCGCACTCCAGCTGCCCTGCTCTTACTGGACTGGACGTCTCCATCTTCTCCTCTGCGATCTTCAGGTTGGTTTTGTAAGTGTCGTTGTCGGGGTCGAGCTCCAGAGCTTTCTTATAGTAGCTCGCTGCTTCTGTGTGTTTGTTGAGGCTGGCCAGAGCCAAACTGGAATCAAGGAGAGGACAGTGAACACATCACGACTCAAACCAGAAACAAGACGAAGATACAGAGCTTGTTCAAATATAAATATATACCCCCTTTTCCTTCATCTGTGTCACACAATTCATGGATCAAGAGAACGGTTTGCTGTGTGAAATGATCTTTATGATACTAGCTAATCTTTTTTGGTAGAGTGATTAATGGGGTAAAAACATCACAAACAGCCCTACTTGAGTAGATAACACACCAACAGCTTTTAACAAAGTTACACAATTTTGATTATCTAAGGCAGGCATTTTCCACTCATTGCTCTTTACCCCTGACCTCTCCAGCCCTCTAGTAGCTGTCAAAACAATAAACCTGCTGTTTTCACAAGTAAAAAAGCAAGAAAACGGTGACTTCATGTAGAAAGACTGAGCAGCTCTGATGAAACGTCTGAGCTGGTTTCTTACCCCATCCTCCCGTAGGCTTTGCTGTAGTTTGGGTCGATGCTTATGGCCCGTTCACAGTCCTGCACCGCTCCGGCATAGTTCCCCAGTTTACTGTACGCTGCAGCCCTACAACAAACACAGTAAACTCTTCATCTTTGACTTCAGTTCAAGAGAAATCAGCTGTTTAAGATGTTGGAAATGTTTTAAAACTGATATCAAAGAGCTTTGTGTCTCTCACAAACACACCAGATCATTCTCACCACTTGTGACTGTTCTGTGTTATCTGCTGGAGTTCACATTTGAATACTGAGATCTGAGTCACAGAGAAAGCTGGACGTGTAGATAATATTTAGAGGAGTGTCGCTGGAGAGAGATGAAACCACCCGATAAATACTGGAGGGGTGTGGGTGTTAGGACAGACATGATGCCAGAACAATAAACTTTAAAATGATTCCAGCAAAATCAAACGTTAATGACACTTGAATCACTAAAACCTCTTTGAGGCTCTTTATATGATAGATCTAATTCTTTTCTTTTAATGCAGACATCACTGTTTAAATGGGCTGATCCCCTTTTTAGGAAGCAAAATAAATCAACCTAATACAGAAACACTAGGATTGCATCCCTGAGGTGCCAGACAAACCTTCACAGTAAGTATAAAAATATCTCATACAACAAACCATGCTTGGGAACAAAAATACACAACATCAATAAACTATTAAATATTATAAAATAGATTTCATGAGGGCTGCGATGCACACATGCATCCGTTTCACATCGGTATTGGCCAAGGTTGTTGTAGCTATCGGTCAGTGTATTTTCTGACAGATCCATTTCCTGGTTGAAACCAGACTGGAATAACAGGAGAAACTCTCATTATTCAGTTTTTTACGTTTTTGACCAAAAATGGAAAAAACAAAAAAAAAAAAACAAAAAAACAAAAAAAAAAAAAAATGAGCTGTTATTCCGTTTTTCCGTTCTTGACTGAAAATGAAAAAATGGAAAAACAAGCCGTTTTTCCGGTTTTTATTTTGGTCATAAAAATGGAAAAACAAATGACAACATTTTTAAAAATGGGGACCAATTTTTTTTTTCCAAGTGCATTTTTTTGTTTTCTTCATTTATTGGAGTTCTTGAGGAAAAGGAAGTCATGTGACCATTGGGAAAGGTGAGCATTTCAAAATAAAAGCCTTCATGTTGAAAAAGGGCCATCCATTGTGTTTTGCAGTATTATAATAGGCCAAAATGCTCTTTATACAATGTATGATAAATAATTGTTAATGTACTGGCAATTTAATGGATTGTTATTTAATTACCTTTTATTACCTCCATTATATCCATTAAATGAAGAAAACAAAATAATAGAATCGAAACAAACTAAAATTGAAACCCCATTTTTTAAAAATGTTGTTATTAATTTTTCCGTTTTTGTGACTAAAATGAAAAAAAAAGGGAAAACGGCTTGTTTTTTTCATTTTTTCCATGTTTGGTCAAAAACAAAAAAAATTGGAATGATGTGAGTTTCTCCCGTTTTTTTCAGTCTGGTTTCAACCAGGAAATCAATCTGCCAGAAAGTACACTGACCACAAACTAAAACTAAATAACTAAAACTAAAATCCAAAAATCATTTTAGTTAACTGAAACTAAATAAAAACTAAGCTTAACCAAAAAAAGAAAACTAACTAAAACTGTATAGTGCCCTTACAAAACTAAAATAAAATAAAAATGGTGACAAAATATCCTTAGTTTTAGTCTTTGACACAACCAGACTGACTGGCACCTACACACAAGTCTGGGGAGAGCAAAATGGCCTGATCTGATTGGTTAAGACTCCACACAGCGGTAGTTTTATGTCTGGAGTTGTATTCAAACATCATCATTAAGTAAATAAAATAAAAGGGGAGAGTAGCCTGTTAGAATATGTTTTAAAAAATGTATGACGCTCACTCAGCCCTGACATCCATCCATAAAAAAACTAAAACTAACACTAAAACTAATAAAAACTAAAGTAAAACAAAGCATTTTTGCAAAATAAAAACTAAACTACACTAACAAACCAGCAGGAAAAACAAAAAAAAAAACTGAGCTGAAATCGGGAACAGAGAGTGTAAACAAAATAAAAATAAAAACTAATGAAAAAACCAAACTATTATAACCTTGGTATCAGCCAGTGCAGCACAAAAACCTAATAGCAATCCTGCAAGACTGCAATTATTTTTTGCATTAAGTAGTACCTTAAGGGTTTACAACAGTGCCACTAATGCACTTTGTAGCAGTACTTTTATTTTGAAAAATATACATTTAAAGAAGGGGTGCACTGATTGCAATTTTCTGGCCGATCACCAATCACTGATCTTTAAAAAGCCTGACCTGCCGATTCCGATTTTGGCCGATACTGATTTTTTTTTATAACTGACAGCATCCACCTGTAATGTTCCAATCTTATTTTACTGAATAACATTGAACAGTACCCGTGAAACAATACAAAATTGTTGTTTTAACTGCACATGAGGTAGTTCTCTCAAATATAAATGAGAAGTTTAAAGCACTGCTGTCTAAACTACTAAATTATATCAGTTCCTTTAGTCTTTCATTTTTCACATTTTAGTGGGTAGAGGCATATGAAACCGATCTTATTCACCGATCTTCTTTACAAGGATCGGCTGAACACAGATCTCCTAAAATTAAGGAAATCGGCACCGATACCGATTTTGGCCTATCGATCGGTGCACCCCTAATTTAAAGAAGTACTGTGAAAACTTCAGATTTTGTATTGTCTTTTATTCTGCTGAATATTTGTATATTTTGAGTTGAGAGTTACATACTTCTAAGTTATCAGCTATCTATCTAAACTATCATTACTCTGCATTTTCACTTATAAACAGGTGAACAGACTCATGATGCCATTTATGGTTTATGTTATAATACAAATTTCAATATTGCTGAGTATGATCACAACCTCACATTACTACTAAATCCTGTGGCACTAGTATCGGCCGATATTGGCCCCGTTACCAACATCAGTCATTGGTCATATGATGTGGTGTTAACAGTTATCAGCTAGCAATGTTTATCTGTCGTGTCCAGTCAATTCCATCTTGGCATCTGGTAGGTCTAAATGCTGAAACAGATTTTTAAAAACAGAGGGCAGAAAGGTGACCCTTAGGACAAACTGGTATCATTTCATGATCAAATGTGGGACAAACGTCAACACACAAAGGGAGTACTGCACCAGATAAAGTATTTTAAAAAACACGGGTATCAGTATTGGCTAAATTTGATTTTAAACATCGGTATCAGGCCTAATTTTCACAATCACTGCGTCTCTACACTGCATGTAAAACTGAATGCAATGCTTCAGCAGCATAAAGATGTCAGTGATTTAGTACAAGAAATTGTGCAGAACTTAATTTTTTAAGGATTCATGGAGCCATCCCTTTCCTCACCAACCTGTTGCAGTAGTAGACGGCGTTCTGAGGGTTGATGGCGATGGCCTTTGAGTAAAACTCGACTGCGGCCGCGAAGTTCTCCACTTTCATTTGGTCATTTCCTGAATTAAGACAAAATACAGCAGCAGACATTCTTTAGAAAGAAACAGAAACAGATAATTTAGGTCCAGGCAATTAATAAAAAACTCAATTATATTGTAATATGGCCAGCTACAATTTTCAAATCCCAGACGGTGCAATATTTCTGCTACCTGAAATGCATCAAAATACCAGCTGAATACTAATTAAGCAGCAGCAGAGATGTTCTGCTCTACACACTGGGCAAACATTCAAGTGTCTTTATGACCTTAAAACAAAAAGTAAGGAAATTTGTGTTTGGTACTTTATGTCTTTGTTGTAACAATGTTGGCTGAGAAGATTTGGCACATTTTTCATGGACGCTACCCACATACTCAGCTCTGCTGCTCATCCCACAAATACATGATCCTTACAAATGTGGCATCATTTAAAAGGGTAATAAACAGACTTTCCAACTGTATAAGATTTATTGCCAAGAAGCATTGTTACAACAAAGAAATAATACACCAAACACAAATTTCCTTACTTTTTGTTTTAAGTTTAGATGATTCAGAAAATAACTGTTTCTGTTTTTGTGTACCTTTATCATAATCAAATCTAAAAAGGCATTTAAAAGAATCATTCCCTTTAATACAACATTTGCAATACGAGGTAAAATAATCACAATAAGTTATCTTTTTTAAAATGGTTCATCCCTTGTTCATCGTGTTGGATTTAACACTAAATGATTTATTGCTCGTGTTTGTTGAAAAGAGATAAAATGGGGAACTTAAAAAATAATTGTTAATGAAATTGCAATAGCAATATTGTAAAAAATCTCTGCTAGATTATTTTCTCAAATCATCCAGCCTTAATTCTGATGATGTGTTTGTTTTCTAAGTAGTCCTGTCAAAATGTTCTGTTAATTTATATCTTTTTAATCACAGGGAGGGAAATGTGATTAAAACATGTATGCTGAATTATCGCTCTCTGATGCCATCACACAAGTGGTTAAAGTAGCTGAGTTTATTTAACTGGAACACATGTTCCAATTCCCTGTGCTCTTAATTTAAAGGATAAATCCATATCCTACAGATTAACACCATCCTAGATAAGTGGACAATCTGTCCTTGGTTTCTTCCTCTCCTGTTACAAAAGCTGACTGTCTGACTGTTTCATGACTATTATTAAATCTACCAGTGATGCAATCTTCCTCAAATTATTAGCATGTGATTAATTAATTACAGAGCCCATAACTGATCATATTTCTTTTTAATTGACTTCCAGTCCTAATTCTAAGTGAAGAAGAGCTCTCTGACCATCATCTTTGACACTTTACCTTCAGTTTTGAGTGTCTCAGCCTCGGCTCTCTGTTCCTCCGTGAGGGTGTTCTGAGTGGAGTTATTGTTGACCTGTGACTCTCCTGGAAGCTGAAACATAGAAATACAAGTCAAATACTTTCTGAAAGATGGCAGCTAAAAACACAGCAGCATCTCTAGCTCCAAATGCCTCAGGCAGAAACAATGGTAGTCTTTTTCTTTATCCAAAACAAGTGCGTTGGTTAGGGCAGTGAGAAAAGTGGCGAAAAAGGGCAGAATGTGGCGTAAGTGGGTGGGAAGTGACCAAAAAAAAGTTAAAGGTGGCAAAAAAATGTTACAAAGTGGCTAAAATCTAATACAATTTAGGAAAAATGGCCAAAAATCTGAAAAAAGGCAGGAAAATGGGCAAAAAAATGGCATTTAACTGCAAAAGGCAGCGTAACTGGATGAGAAGTGGCAAAAAGGGGCAAAAAATTGCAAAAACAGGACAGAAGTGTAAAAACAGTTAAAAGTCACAAAAAGAAGCGGCAAAAAAATGGGAGGATAAAGTGGCAAAAAAGAGCAGAAAGTGGCAAAATGTGTGAGAAGTGGTTAAAAAAAATGGGTTACAGGTGACAAAAATTGTCCAAAATTGGCAAAACCGAGGCAAAAAATGAGCCAAAAGTGACTAAAATGGGCAATAATCAGCAAAAAGGTGGGAAACTGCGCAAAATCCATCAAAGAGTGGCAAAATGGGAAATAGGTGGCATTTAATTGCAAAAGGCAGCTTAAATGAGCAAAAGTGGTGGAAAGGCAAAAAAGGGGGAAAAAATGCAAAAAAGTAGGATAAAAGTGTCAAAAAGAAGTGGAAAAAATGGAAGGAATGTTTCAAATTCAGACATAGAAGAGCCACAAATCATCACAAAAGAGCTCCAAAGCCACACGTTGCGGATCACTGGGTTAGGGTGTCTACCTTTGCTGTGGCTGAGGCGAAGATCTCCGGTAACGACATTGGGACGGCGAGGCTCTGGTCGTCGGTGGAAACTTCAAACGCCGTCTCCAAACACTGAACAGCAACTGCAGAAAGACGAGCACACGTTAGAGGCACGCAGGAAAAAAGGCAAACAGAGGACACTCCCAGAGCAGCATATACAGTCCACCACTGCGCTGTGGCAGTTTGGGGAGTTCCCTTCATGAAGGTTTAGCCCTGATCCCTAAGTCTGATAAGGTTTATTTATATAGGCAACTTCAGTCAAACAGTGACTTGGTGAAAAGCATCAAATTAATATGCTTAAATTATTTATTTGACATTTAAAGAAACTTCAGTTGAAAATGTGGTATGAGAGAATTCGATGTTTCGTTAGGTAAGAGGTTTCCCTCTTGTGTAATCTGCAAGCATGAACAGTACCAGATCTGACTTTTTGTGCATTTTAAGCAGTAAGAATCAAACATGGAGCCAAACTCTCTGTCCAGTTTCATTCCGATCATCTCTCAATTAGATCAATGAATACTGATGACACTGGTTTTTGTACAGCAGCTGGTTTAGGAGCACAAAAGTCATCAGCATGCTTTTACTTCCTTTGTCCAACAGAGCGGAACGAAAACCTCCTAAGGAGCCATGAAACAAAGATCCTACAGTAAGGATGACTGAATTACACAATGTGATCATTCATTACAGAATACTTGTGTTCATTTAGGGGAATACATTAACATGATAATTAACAGAGTTAAAAGTCTGAAACCTGCTCAACAAGTTAAACAGTTCAGTCTAACAAATAAAAGACAGTAAGTCTAAATCTAAAATCCTGTCATCGTGACAGCCTTACTACAAAATGTCAAATCCTGCTGTGTACATCCTGTATTTTAAAGAGGACTCACCTTCCAGACTCTCCTGAGCATCCGAGGTCAGATTCCCTGACCGCAGCTGATCGTGGAGGAACTGGATGATGGAGAAGGCGAGACGCTTGTTGTCTGTCATGGTGACGGAGGCTCAGACCTCTCTGTGGTTACTAAGGAGAGAGACCCTGAAAACAAGAAGAGAAGTCAACCAGCTGATACAGCTCCTTAAGTTTACATTAGCCCAAAGTAGTTTGGTAGTGGTGGTTGCCATATATGTCAATATTTTTCAGCTGCATTGAGACAAATAATGTGAGTTTCAGAGAAGCACTGATTGTAAAAATAGGGGCCAGTGCCAGTACCACTGTTGAAATTTAGAGATGCAATGTATCATCACCATTGGTGCTAGGCAATTAAAGAAGTTCCAATTTCAGCTCCCAATTACCAATAAAACAAGAATATCATGCCCTACATGATAGTACAGTTGTACAGTTTGGTGATATTTTAATGCAGATAATTATGTACCAGTGTTTCTAAAACTTTTTCTGTCAAGGCACCCTTTAGGAATTGAATAATCTCAAGTCACTCCAGTCAAAATGCACCAATAAAAATCAAACATCTTACATCCCTGTGACTGCAGAGAGGGATACATGTAATGATGGAATTAATTATTAAAATAAACCTCTAAAAACTCCCTTCAAACAATTAAAATGCTTATACTGAACTGAAAAAATTGCACAGTTCTTTCCAATTGCTTACTAACGCAAGGGTAGTCTTTTGCTGACCCAGACCCTGACTTGATTTCAGGCAAAGGGCAGCGAAGCTGTCTAAGCTTAACTATTTGTGCTGACTGATTACAATATTCATCATAATTTTTGGCTAAATTTAAGGCATTTCAAAGGCACCCCCTAAAAATGCCAGAACGCACACCTATGGAGAGAGCGTGGTCTATATAATATACACTAATATTGTATTTTCAGGGCTGTTACTGACTACTGGTCATTCATGAGACTGATAACCAATATTTGGAACCAATATGCGTTTATCATGGTGTGAAAAATGTACTTAATGTGTCAAATGTAAAAAAACTGCTTTATAAAAAAAATGATGTGAAATCAACATCTTAGCTCTGGCTCTATCAGCATGAGAAATGCCATGACGCAGCACAGTAGCAGCAGGAGAACAAGGAGTATTTCCATATGCTCACTGTGTCAGTGGCACCCAGGCTTAGATGCTGATTGGCTGGTACTCATGTGACTAGCCAATCAGATTTTGTTGTGTGCAGGACATTTTGAGAGACTGGGGAGAGTGAAATTAAATTAAAGGGGAAGACTCACCTTGTGGTGCAGTCTAAGTAGCATGATTTTTGATCGATTCTTTTTATCGATTACTGGTAAAATAAAATGTTGACTGGCCAAACGCCAATTAGAGACCTGAATAATCTGCCGTGCCGATAATCCGTTTACCACTATGTATGGCTGATATGTTTGCAGAAATGTTCCTATCTTCTGATACTGATGTTTTACTTTTTAGGATATTTGCTGATACCAATATGATGACAATACTATTGTGCATCTCCATACTACACAACTAAATTTAAAAATGAAGAATTTGATATTTCACTGCTGATGTCTGATGATGGTTTTTAGCACTCTTTTCATTTGTTCTCCAACGCATTCTTATACTTCTTTTTCCTGTATCTGTATTCTGAGTCAGTGTGACCATGTTTCCTTATTTCTGAGGTTTTCCTGGGCTGCAAAGAACATTTCCCTGAGGCAGGGGTGTCAAACTCAGTCACAGCAGGGGCCAGATTCTGACTTTGGGTCTAACCTAAAGGCCTAACAGAGTCAAGATTTAACCATAACTTTCAACCTTGTTTTCACCAGAAATGAATTATGGGGGTAAAAAGCTTAGCATTGATTACAAATGATTTTGATATTTAAAAAGTCAACATGATGAGTCCAAAGGCTCAAAATCTGAGATGAAAAAGCCAAAGTTATTGGTTCAAAAGGTAAAAACATGAATTTAAAGTCAAAATAATGTATTTAAAAGGCAAATATATGAGATAGAAAGTTGATATCATAATTTTTGATGGTGAAAATATGAGATAGAAGTCAAAATCATGAGTTTAAAAGGTCAAATATGGGCCAAAATTCAAAATTGTGTGGTGTAAAAGTAAAAAAATGAGACATAAAAGTCAAAGTTGGGAGTTGAAAATGTCAAAATGTAAGAAAAAAGTAAAAATCATGAGTTTAAAAGGTCAAAATATGGAGATAAAATTCAAAATCATGAGTTTTGAAAGTCAAAATTAGGGCTGGGCAATTAATCAAAAATTAGACTAAATCGCAATATGGCCTGCTGCAATTTTCAAATCGCATAAGTTGCAATAATTCTTTAACCTGACATCTGTATCAAAATAACACTTTAAAACTTTTTGCAGCAGAGATGATATGCATTACAAGTTATGCTTAATTTTTGTACATTTTCTTATTATATATGAGAATGACATAAAAATGACCATTTCCTGCAATGCAACAATTTATATCCTTTTTGCAATATGAGTCAAAATCGTCACGATTACATAGGTTTTTTTTTTTTCCCAAAATACCTAAGCCCTAATTTAGACTAATATTGTATTGGCAGTACAATATAGAATAATTCATTGCCTGTGTTTGTTGGAAAATACATAAGATGAGGAACTTAAGAAATAATTAGATATCAAATCACAATTGCAATATTGGGAAAAATATCACAATTAGATTATTTTCCCAAATCATTCAGCCCTAGTCAAAATATTGCTAAAAATTTAAAATTGTTGATCTGAAAGGTCAAAATACAAGAGAAAAAGTCAAAATTATGGGATGAAAAGTTCAAAATAAGAGACAAAATTCAAAATCATGGCTTTTAATGGTCAAAATGTGAGATAAAATAAAACATATGACTCTAAAAGGTCAAAATATAAGACAAAAAGTTAAAACCATAACTTTGAGTAATAAATGTGAGACACAACATTGAAAATATGAAATGAAAACAAATTTCTTTTCCACGTTCCTGACTTTTAATCAAATTATTTCTACTCTTTTTAATTTTTATGACTCATCTAGGATACTGTAAATCATCAAGGTTAAGTTCACATTTTTGTACTGGAGAAAATCTGCAGACCTCATACTGGTGGGCCAGTTACAATAAATAGGGATGCACGATATTGGATTTTTGCCGATATCCGATATGCTGATATTTACAGATTCATTTTAGCCAATACAGATACTGAAATATGCTTTTCTGGAAAAAAATTCAGTCCTTTTGGACACTTTAAGGTTTAAGCATGACCAAAGAAACTAAATTCAGTCCTTAAAAAACACTTTCAAGTTTAAAGAATGAAGAAAAATAAAGAAAAAGACCTCAACTGACATAGGTCTGTTGGTTCAGCCTAAAACTCCACTAATATATCAGTACATATGGACACAATTTTAAGAAGATAAATGCTGAAATACACAGGCAAAATATCGGGTGTAAGTAAGAAATTTTGATACCTGCTGATACCATATTTGCTTTTTTAAGCTAATATCTGCCGATACCGATACCAGACCGATAATATCGTGTACCCTTAAATATAATATGATCTGGTGGGCCGGGTACAACTACACCACGGGCCGGATTTGTTTGACACCTGCCCTAAGGAGACAATACTGTGAAGTTGAAGACAGACTGGTATTTCATACAGCTCCCCTAAACCCATTTAGCAATAGCTTGTAGAATATTCTAGGAACTCTTATAAATAAGTCGACATGTCTGTAATACTAACACTAGCCATGTTGGTGTAAAAATAGAACAACCTGACAACAATAGTAAGCAGATAACGGCAGTGGGTCACGGCTGAGTTATAACAGAGCTGCTTATTCACTCTGAGGTCACTGCTAACATGAAGTCACTCTCTATTAACAAAGTTAGCCGGCTGCTAACAGCCTAGCCTGCTAACACGGACACAAAACGTGAAAACACAGGGCACAGATGCTCTCCTGTCTTCTCACTTCAGTCTGATCTGTTTCCACATTAAATGTAAACGAATCTCCATTGAAAACTCCGCTGGTTTAACGCTGCGTTGTATAATCGGCGTTAGACAGTAATATCACACGTTGGGGTGACAATTCATAGTCTGGAAGTTAAACTGATTGTTTCTAGAAAAATCAGGCATGTTATAGACGTGTCTGGCACTAAAAATGTCAAATTAACATTTTAATTTACCCACAAGACCTTCTGCCATATACTTACCTTAAAGTCCCCAGATAAAACAACGAAATAATGATAGTGAATGTACTAACAGTAAATACTAGGCATGTTTAGGGTCTCCCGAATAAAAAGTTACTACTTTACAATAAATAACCGGCTTTTACTTTTGTCGCAGCGAGCATGTGTGGTAATCTAAAGCAAAAATAACACGGCAATAGTTGATACCTTTCATAAACCTCATAATTACTCTAATTTAACAATAAACGAGGGTAGTTAAAGTATGCCGAACTAAAAGCCGGTTCTCAAAATTACAGAAAAGTCGTTCTTTCTATCCTAACAGACCTGCAGTATGGCTCAGTGGTGATGCGAAGATATAATGTTGAGGTTTCAGGCGGATTTCGGTGTGACGTGTTCTCCAACCCACAACGGCACGATGCTAACGGCTAGCCTGCTACGCTAATCACATCCCGTAAATTCTAGCATCAATAAACCTTAATGGTAAACTCAATAGCTACAAGAATAACACTATAATGTATATTTCTTACCAGCTGTCTCTGTACTTCAGGGAAAGATTAGCCCGCTGACGGTTAGTTGGCGTTAGCTCCGCACCTTCCAGAAGTCGTAGCCGTACTCAGCTAACTACTTAGCTTGGCGCGACGTTATGGCGTCATACTAAGGCGACGATACAGTGTAGTTTTATCCGGTGTCAAGCTAACAGTAAAAAAACATGACAATACAGGAAATGAGTCTAACTCAACTTCAGGTTAAAACGATAATACTTCAGAGTGGAAATACAACTTTGCACAAAATTATCATAGTAATGAATGAGTGTAGAGAATGGGTAGCTAATTACTAGTTAATCATTGAACAAAAAGAAATTAACATTCACAAAATTGGCATTGGTACCAGGCTATGAATGAGTGCTTGGCAATATAAACATTTAAGATATAGTTGAAATTGAACTAACTTCGTTTTAAATTATGTTCTTATTGATAATAAATAGCATATTACAGCCCTTTTTAATCACCTTTCTATGGCATTTGGCACGGTGGGTTAAAGCAGGCCAGTTTTGGAGCCACTCCTGTTTATTCTTTATGATAATGGTATTTATAAAGATGTAATGAATGCAAACTTTTCACTGTCATGTGCTGCACCAACACCCCAGACCACGCTCTCACCCAGCTAGAACTCGGTACTCGGTACTGTGCCACAGGATTTTTTCATAAACTCTAAAGTTGGTGATAAAAGGGCCTGTTTGACATTTGGTCCATGTAGATTTGTCTTAAAACTGATTTTGATTATGTTATTTCTTAACAGGAAGACATATCCAGATCTATATCGTGGATCATCATTTATTTCAGAAACATCAAAATAGTTTTTTTTTTTTTTTTTAATTTCCCCTTTCGGGACTAATAAAGGAATATCTTATCTTGTCTTTTTGGTCCATATCATCCAGCCTTGAACCATTTGCAGTTGCATAACTGTTTAATTTTCTTGAAATTACTTTTTCATTTACTATGTATTTACTTTTATAATCTTATCATATTTTAACTTTTTAACTATGTTGTAAGAATTATACAAAACCTTGTGTAAATTTACTAATTAAGATGATTTCTATGATAAATCCCCAACAATAATACGATTAAATTTATTTAGATTGAGAATATTTGGTAACACTTATATGAAGGGGTTTGCATAAGACTGAGGTGACACTGACATTTTCACAGACAGGAAGGAGGCTTTATGAGCAGTTATGAATGTTGTCCTATGTGTCCTACGGTCATTTAATGCAGTACCCTTTAATGCGATGAATTAAAAGCATGCCTACTTCTACACACACCACCACTGGACATCCCAAATCAAGACTAGAAGCTCTTTATGTACTTTGCATTCTGTCTGATTGCCCTGCAGTTTTTGTTCCTTTCCTGGAGAGCCACATTAAGGAACATGGATCCTACCCTGCTCCCCCACATTGTTTCCAGCCTTTACGTTAGGGAAAGACAGCCGGCTACAGCCTTACCTTCCAGTACAAAGAAGCAAAACAGGGTCAAGCAATGCCAACTTTGCATTAAAGGTGACATAACTTGACAAAATGACACTAAATTGCAGATTTGTAAACATTCATAAAGCGTCCTGTATGTGAGTCATGTCATGATTATGGCTGCATCATGTTCATCCTATGTATTTCCCTTCAAATAAAGTGTGTCAAAATATTTGAAATACACAGTTAAATAATAATAATAACAACAATAATATTAAAAATTATGTTAACCCCTTGAAGCCTGTTGTATCATATTTGATACATACTTTCATGATACCTCTGTCTAATCAATATGATCAATAAATTACTGACAAAATTCTGAATACAATCTCATAAATGATTAAAATTCCCTCAAGTGGATTATCAGTTACCAAAACACCAAATGTATCAGATGAGATACAAAAAAATATAGATGTTAAATTTTATTGAAATTTGTATTTTATTTTATTTTATTTAATTTTAGTGGAAAGTGAAATAAACATTTCAGTTCCAAAAGATGAGAATTTTTCTGGCTATGATTTGTGTTTTCAGGCTTGAAAGAAGTGTTAATTTTGGTAGCTATTTTCAATTTTAGTCTTCAAATGAAATGCATTTTAGTTTTAGTCACATTTTAGTCATTTTCATCCTTTTTAGTTTTAGTCTAGTTTTAGGCGAAGAAAACTCAAAACCTTTTAGTCTAGTTTCAGTCCAAGCATTTTATTCTTGCTTAAATCTGGTACCAAATCATGGTAGTGTGTTCTCTGCACCTTGCCAAACCTGGGGTCCCTGCTTTCTACAGCAGAGAAGCAGAATAGATACAGATGTGTTGTTTTTTGACAGATTTACCCACAGTGGAGAAATATCATGGATTTTGAATGACTGATGAAAACTACATTACATTTTAGTCTAGTTTTAGTCATCGTGATGAAAACTAAACTTAGTTTTTCTCAGTTTTTGCAATCACAGATCTTTTTTTGTTAGTCTTTGTCATGGAAAAAAGGCTGTCAGCGAACTTTTTTAGTCATAGTTTAGTTTACGAAATTAACACTGCCTTAAAGGGTATTTATACATTTATTCATTTATTTTAAAACGTATACTGTATAGTAAATTTTGAAAAATACAATTCAAAATGTTATTTTAAAATTTTACGTTATTTTTGTTCATTTTGATTTGTTTTATAGGACCGTTTTTTTCTTCAGAGCTTTATTTTGAAAATCATGAGCGGAAGTGTAGTTCTTCATTTGTAGTTCCTTTTTAATCCTCTCCTCGGCACCGCACTGTGACAGTTAAGCATACGGACCTAACCAACCTTCATTCAATTACCTGAACTATGGGGCCGACAGGTGGGTACTCCTCTCCCGTTTTTGATGAGACAGAATCGGTTTGATATAAAATCTTCCTGCTGGTTTCCATGGTTACACGGTTAGAGACCGGCTGTGTCTGTAGAGTTTTTATTAGCTTTGATCTGATTCAGCTAACGTCATTCTTACCGCTAACTCTAGCCTTCCTAGCTGCTGTAGGTTAATGCCTGTGACAGATTAATCGCATTAACTATAACCAAAAACGTTAATTTCAGTGTAGGATTTTATAAACTGAAGGTAGAGCTGGTGTGTTTTCAGGGAGGCTCTAATCTCTGCAGCTCTGGATGTAATCTCTCCTGTTTTGTGTAGCATGTTAGCTGTTAGCTCTTCTAATGGTGGAGTAATGTGTTGCTCAGTAACAGGAGAAATGACATTTTATCCTCAGGTCAAAAGGATGAGTCACAAATGGATAACCAATTAACGTTTCTCTGGGTTAATCATGGTAGCCCGTTGAATATAGTACGAATAGAGCGCCAAAGTTAGTTTTAAAATAAAATGTAAAGCTTTTACATGATTTCTGACACCAAACTGATTCCTGTTGTGCATTTTTAAATCCTTTATAAGACATCAGCACTGTGCTGATTTATCAAGCAGACTTATTCTCAACATCAGGGTGTCAAAAATGTTTGGTAGAAACTGTTTTAAAGTTGTGTAATCAGTTGTTTAAAGTATCTGTAGTATCAGATAGTATTGGTAACTATAACATCTATTTTATCAGACAGGCGTGCAGTAGAGCGATGAATTAGTTAGAAATCGCTGGCAAACTCCTGCCTGTGATCTGAGGTGTGCAAACACACTGGCAACGTGTTGCTGCTGAAGCGTTGCCAATGTTTTTGTCCAAATGAAACAGTGAGTGAGCAGGAGTTTGGCTGCTGTTTCTCACAGATGACAGGAAACAAGTCAAAGGTTTGCATCAAGTTTTGTCCACATTGAAGATGCAGAAATCTGATTTTTTAAAACAAGAATAGATGCATGAGAATAATTATTGGCCTCAGTTTTTCAATTTCTACTTCTCTTTCTGATTATTTATCGTCAAGAATAGTAAAAGGCGCAAAAGTTAAACAAAAACGTCTGATTATTTAAAGACTGAGCTCACTTTTTTGTCAGCTTTTATTCTAAACACTGGTGAACGATGTCGGTGATGACCTGGAGTGTACTGGGCATCTCTGATAAAGCTTTACTCAAGTTTAAGTAGGGATGTGTGATTTCCAATATGCCCAGTATTACACATGCATTTTGGTCCATATCTATACCAATATTGCAATGTAGTTCAGACTTAACTCTTCTGTCCTTAAAACATACTTTAAAGCAGTGATACCCAATGCGTGGCTTTTTTGTGATGGTTTGTGGCTCTTTTATGTCTTCATTTGAAATAATTTTTCTCTCAGAAAACCTTCAAAGATGTCAACTTTAACCTCAGAAATTGTACATTGTTTCCCACTCTTGTACAGTTGGTTTAAATTGTCAACCTTTACTTTTTTGTTTGTGTATTTCTTTTGCCCTTATTTGTGATTTTCCCCCTTTTTTGCCACTTTAATCTATTTTTACAGCTTTTTAAGCCAAAGTCTGTCACTTCTTTTGCCCCTTTTCACCATTTGTTTTTCTTTTTTATTCCTGCTTTTTGCTGTTGCAATTTTTTCCACTTATTTGCCATGTTTTGCCCCTTCTCATCCATTTAAGCTGCCTTTTTCCATTGAATGCCACTTTTTTCCAATTTTTGCCACTTTTGTCCATTTTAGTCTCTTTTCACTCACTTTTTTCCACAGTTTTACAGTTTTTTGACCATTTTGCCATCAGCAACTCATTTTTAATCAATTTTGCCACCTTTTCTTCCCATTTTTGCCAATTTTCACCCAATTTTTTTGCCCTTTCTTTGCCGCTTTTGTCCATTTTAGTCTCTTTACACTCATTTATTGCCTTAGTGTTTTTTCTTTGTTTTGTTTTGTTTTTTTTTTTTTTACCAATTTTGCCACCTTTTACTCATTTTTGGTTACGATTTTTTGCTGTTTATCTTGCTTTTTGGTATCAAATTTTCCCCCCTTTTAGCAATTTTTTGCTGCTTCTTGCACATTTAAGCTGCATTTTGCCATTGAATGCCGTTTTTTCTCATTTTTGCCAGTTTGTCCCATTTTATTTACTCATTTTTTGCAACACTTTACACTTTTTCTCCCCATTTTTGCCAACTTTCACCCATTTTTGCCACTTCGTTGCCGCTTTTTGACCATTTCACCACTTTACCTTATTTTTATTGCCACTTTAACCCATTTTTGCTCCTTTCCACCACTTAGATTGTGGCTCTTGCAAAGGTATTTAGCAACAATTTGGCTCTTTGGTTGAGCAGGGTTGAGTAACACTGCTTTAAAGCTTAAGCATAAACAAAGAAACAAACTTCAGTTCTTAAAAAACATTTTAAACTGAAGGAACGGAGCACAGCCTAAAACTCTACAACCCCATTGGTATGGCAGATATTTACTTTCGCTACAGGCCAATTTTGAAAGCTAATCTATCAGTTGTAAATATTGACAGCAATGTTCATATTTGCTCATACTTTTAATTAGGACTAAACGATTTGGTGAATAGTTTTATTGTGGACCCCCCCCCCTCCATAATTGTGATTTAATATGTGATTATTTAAGTCCCTCATCTTATGCATTTCTCAACAAACATCAGTAAATGATCCTGTATTGTAATGAACACAGTATTATTAAGATTAAAGTACGGCTGAACATTTCTGATCAATTTCTAATTACGATTATTTTGACTCATATTGCAAATTCAAAAGAATTGCTGTATGAAGGTAAGAGTTTTATTATTTATTTCATTTTCAATAAGACAAACATACATGAATAGGGAAAGTAAGATCTTTTGCAAACTATTCTAAAAAGACTGACACATGAATTTTTGCATGGTATTTGAAACACATTTAATGTCACAGAAATATTGCTTCTTCTACAATATGAAAAACTGCAGCAGGACATGTTACAGTTGAAATTAAATGTTGATTAATTTCCCAGTCCTACTGATAATCAACTTTTTGTGCTATTATTTGCTGATAGCTGTTGTACATCATGCATCCCACAGTTTGATTATAACATACGTTATGAAGAAGGTGTAAACTGAAGCTTACGACTAAAACAGTAAAGGGTAGAAATGACTTAAATGTGACTTAATGAACAGTTTAGTCTTAAGACTAAGATTAAAGACAGATACCAAATTAGCATTGTCGTGTGGCTGTGTCTGAGTCTGAGACTTCTTACTTCCCTGGAGAACAGGATTCAAACGTTAAAGAACAGGGCTCCTGCAGATCCTAGAAGACTTAAAAGTCTTGAGTTAGATTTTTAAAATTCAAGGCTATAAAAGGTTAATCTCAATGTTCTAACTGGCCCATCAGTCTGAGGTCTGCAGATTTCCTCAAGTATAAAAATGTGAACATATCCTTGATGATTTAAGATTTCCTTGTTAAGTCACAAAATCTGAAAAAGTAAGGAGCAAAAATATTTAGATAAGAAGTCAGGAATGTGGGAAAAGATATTAATTTATGTTTAAATCTCATATTTTCAATTTTTCATCTCACATTTAGGACTCAAACTTAGGATTTTGACTTTTAATTTCATACTTTGAGCATTTCAACTCATAATTTTGACTTCTTATATAATATTTTGAGCTTTAAGATTCATATTTCTAATTTTTAAGTGATATTTTGAACAATTATTTTGTATTTTATCTCATATTTTCAACTCCAAACTTTGACTTCATAACCCCATAGTTTGACCTTTTAAACTCATAATAAATTTTGAATCGTATTTTGACTTTTAGTTTCATGATTACAAATTTTATTTCATATTTTGACCTTTTACGCTCATGACTTTGACTTTCTTTCTAATATATTTGCCTTTAAAAAACATTATTTTTCAATTTCACTTTCATGTTTTGACCTTTTTTGAACTAATAAATTTACTTTTCTCAGATTGTGAGCCTTTAAACTTATCTTTTTAACTTGGTAAATTGTTTATCATCAGTGCTGTGGTTTTTTTCATATTTTAATACTGATGAAACAAGGTTGACAGTTTCTGGTTTAAAAGGTGACCCTGTTTGGCCCTCAGGTTAGTCCTGAATCCAGAATCCGGCCCCTGCTGTGACTGAGTTTGACACCCCTGTTATAAAATGTCTTAAACAGCTTTATATTTACTTGTAAGACGTTTTAAATTTGATGGAGATGTGTGAATACTTTCTGAAATTCATACCACCTTGTTAACCTTTTGACCTTTTTCTTTGTATCACTCTCTTTTATGGATTTGCTCCATGTGACAGTAAACTACATTTATTGCTGGTTACTACACTGAAAGACAGATAGTTGGGAAAATTCAAGTTAAGCAAGTCTGACTTCCAGATAAAAAAAACAGGGAATGGTTGACAGAGGCGTGCAACGGTTATAAGCCAACTTACAAGACTGCAAAACCAAATTTAAACCAAGGACAACCGGAGGCAAAGCTAGTGCCGCATGAAATCCAAGAAGCATCAACGCTTCTCAGTTCTGGCTCTTGAAAAAACTAATTAATCATAGCCTTTTAATAAATTAATCATGATTAATCACAGTCAATCACATGTGTTGATGATTAAAGAAAGGTTGGATTACTGTTAGATTTAATAATAATAGTGATAAAACGATCAGTTGGACACATCTGTCAAATTGATTGAAATTGTCAATATTTATTCTGTTTTTCAGTGTATTCAAAGTTTTGTCACGTCAGTTTTTAAAAGATAGGGATTATTTCAAAATAAAATGAGACCACCAGCTTTGACATCAGCATGTTGAACTATTGATTAATGTTTATAAACTTTTGATATATAACTTTGCACTTTTAGGCATAACTTTTGAGTTTAACTTTATTCTGACAGGTTACATTTTATGTAACAAATACCTAGGAGTAATTCTCCCTTCACTGACACACCTTGTTTTTCCCAACCCTTCCTTGTCATCCTGTCGTGTCTCGTCTTGCCTCGCTTCTCCTCACCTGTCCTGTTGCTTCTTGTCGTCCCAGGTGAGGTGGTGTTTGGCAGTCCGGCGCCGGTCTGCTCTGAGAACCGGCTGCGCTGGGACCTGAGCCCCGAGCAGATCCAGCAGCTCTCCGACGATCTCATCGCCAACACCAAGACGGTGTACGACCGCGTTGGAGCGCTGGACCTCGACAGCGTCACCTTCGAGAACACGCTGAAGGCCCTCGCTGATGTGGAGGTCACCTACACCGGTCAGTTTGCACCAATCAGCAGTTCCTCCCCAGCTTCTGGAGATTGAATGGTTAAAAAGCATACCGAATTTAAAGTATGAAGTATGTAGGGTTTTTCCACCGGAGTATAAGTTCAGAGAAACGGTGAACTTTGAGCATCAGTGAGTGATGCATATCTGGTATATAATTTCACAGTCAGACACAGCTTCATAAACAAAGCCAAACTGGGCCTGAGCATGGATTCCTCTTGTACCTGCATTTAGCCAACATTTTCTCTCAGGTTTGAACATGAAAAAAGATCAGATTTTATCCAACAGGTCTTAAATAATTCTCTTACCTGAGTCAGTCTTAAGGTGTGCTGAATGCCGCTGTTAAACTGATGTGAAACAACAGCTAAGCATCCATCCATCCATCCGTCTTCTTATCCGGGTCCAGGTTGCAGGGGCAGCCGTCTCAGCAGAGAAGCCCAGACACTCCACTCCCTGGCCACTTCCACCAGCTCCTCTGGGAGGATACCGAGGCGTTCCTAGGCCAGCTGAGAGGTATACTCTCCAACGTGTCCTGGGTCTGCCCCAGGGTCTCCTCCCAGATGGATATGCCTGAAACACCTTCCCAGGGAGGCGTCCGGGAGGCATCCTTACAAGATGCCCGAACCACCTCATGTGGCTCCTCTCAATGCGGAGGAGCAGCGGCTCTTCTTTGAGTCTTTCCCAGATGTCCGAGCTCCTGACCCTATCTCTAAGGCTGACCCGCAATTTCCACATAGGACGAGTACACTGGCACCGAAGCGCCGCGGGTTTGGTCCGACCTATAGGCGCGCTACCTCGCCCACTTGAAGTGAGTCTAGAGCGCAGCACTGCGGCGCGCAGACCTAATCAGCAGGACGAGATCACAGGAGAACTGTGAGTTCATGCAGGAATAGTACGTCAAGAGCGGACTATTTTACCTTTTGGGGTTAATTTATCATCTTCTCTGGTATAAGTCCATGATACTATTGCTTCAGCCATTAAGTGAGTACATTAGGAAGTTAAAAGGTAATGTTTGCTTAAAGGATCTGTGGTTTTATTTAAAATTCTTTGGCTAAATATCCCCAAAAGTTAACTTTTCCTCATCAATGGCGCCATTGTAGCTCTGTGACCCACTGACCTCTTGGTGACCCTTTGTTCTCGCTGCAGGATCAGATATAATGTTGATATAGAGATGATTTATGATCGGGATTCCATGCATTTTGTTTTATTTTGAAAGTACCGGATGTTCTACGCTTGTGACTTCCATGGTTGGTGCTTTCTGATCGTCAGTGACTTTATGAGGTTTGGCAGTGGCCGGCACTGAAAGTTGACCTGCAGCACATCTGAAACGAAGTGGAGTGGAGGCATCTCCAGGAGGGGCGCTCCAGGCCCGAGCCGCTGCCAGTCTGGAGCGCCGGCTATGGATAGACTAGAGAGGGAGCGATGTGCTCCGCAGTACGATCCTCTGGCGTTCTGCGACGCGCACACTGTACATTGAAATTGGAGGTGAGCCCAGACACCCTGCGGAGAAAGCTCATTTCAGCCACTTGTATTTGCGACCTTGTTCTTTCGGTCAGTACTCACAGCTCGTGACCATAGGTGAGGGTTGGAACGTAGATTGACCGGTAAATTGAGAGCTTTTCCTTCTGGCTCAGCTCTCTCTTCACCACAATTGGTTGGTATAACGCCTGCATCACTGCAGACGTTGAACAGATCCATCTGTCAATCTTGTGCTCCGTCTTTCACTCACTTGTGAACAAGACCCCGAGATACTTGAACTCCTCCACTTGGGGCAGAGACTCTCTTCCGCCCTGGAGTGGGCAGTCCATCCTTTTCCATCTGAGAACCATCGCCTCAGACTTAGAGGTGCTAATCCTCATCCCAACCGCTTCACACTCAGCTGCAAACCGTCCCAGAGTGAGGTGGAGGTCAGTGTTTGATGAGGCCAACAGGACCACATCATCTGCAAAAAAACAGCTAAGCATCTGTAACTAATATTAGCCAATAGCTGATGTTTGTTAAAAGGGCCATGATTGGCTGCATACATGGGGCACAGATGGCCTTGTGGTTTAAGGCCTGACCCATGTGCACGGGAGACCTGGGTTCAGGTTTGGACTGTGGCTGCTTTCCTGCAATCTCCTCTACTCTCCCATACCTGTTTGACTTGTTTACATACACCCAGAACAATAAAGTCAAAAACGGAAACAGTAAATGATAGAATCAGTACTTAAAAATTAACACACGACGAAAAAGTGCAACAAACAAGAAATGGAGATAATGTAACATTTAGAATTCTTTGCATTATTATTTCAAATCAAAACTTAGATAGTGTAAAACAAAGTAAAAGACAAAATTAAAATCCTACATTTTAAGAGTGAAACTATGAACACAAAATACCCAGCTTTAATGACTATAACATGGTTTGTGTCCAAGTCCACATGTTCAAACCCTACCAGGGCTAAGGAGGCACTTAGAGTAGTTAAAACAGCTGGACTTTGGGGGTTAGACCAATGTTTAAACACTACTTAATGGTGTATTTCTGCTTTAAATATTGGCCTGTGTCAACTGTAAATAACAGCCTATATAGGCCGTAAATATTGGCCCATATCACCTGTAAATTTTGGCTTACATCTGATGTAATATTGGCCTATATCAACTGTAAGTATCTGCCTATATTGGTTCTAAATATCAGCCTATATCGGCTCTAAATATTGACTCATATAAGATGTAATATTGGCCAATATCATTTGTAAATATCAGCTTATATGGACTGTAATATTGGTCTATATTGACTGTAAATATTTGTCCATATCACCTGTAAATATTGGCTTGCATCTGCTGTGATATTTGCCTATAATGATTGTAATACTGGCCCTTATCATCTTTGAATATTGGCTTACATCTGATGTAAAACTAGCCTATATCGACTGTAAATATTAGCCTATATTTTTTGTAAATATCAGCCTGTGTAGGCTGTAAATGTTGGCTTATATTAGATGTAATATTGGCCTGTATCATCTGTAAATATCAGCTTACAGACACTGTAACATCAGCCTTTATTGACTGTAAATATAAGTCTATATCGTCTGTAACTTTTGGCTTATGTATGTCTGTATATGTCTATATTTAGCCTACATTTGCTATATTTATCGGCTGTAAAACTGGACCTTAAGGGGTCAAACATGCTTTTGTTTGGTATGGTTTGTCTAGTGTGAGTATGCCTTTAATCATACTCAGTGGAAGCCTACAGGAATCAACAGTATCATTCTTAATTCTCTACATAGCTAATAACTCTCAGATCCTTCGATCCATCATTATTAATTTTCAAAGTTTCATATCCTGTGGCCTCATTACTTTACTAAAGCAGCTGCACGCTGGAGTTTCTGTCACATCGTGGAGTCTGAACATTGATGACAGGATGGAAACCACAACAAAACGTTTCATGATTTTAATGTCCCATCCAGATTTTTCTGCAGCTAACAGATGATGAACCTGAACGAACAGAGTTCAACACAACATGCAGTGAGGTTGTTCAACCTTTGTGCGCAGTGCAGGGAAGCTCTGAGTCAGCACAGTCAGTTTGTGATGTTCCCATTCATCAGCAGTTTGTAGAGAAAGAAGCTGAACATGCTGCTGCTACAATAGAGAGCCCAGGCTTTGTGCAGAGCAGAAAACACTCACACAGTTTCCACTGCAGCATTGTGACGTATCCCACAATTACTCTAAAACTTTCAGTGTTTATAAGGAACGGCAGGCTGTAGAGGACAACATTTACCCTAGCTTTGCTCTGTTTTTATGGCATCTAACATTGGACAGACAAGGATGAAAACATGGAGATAAAGAAGTTCTGCTTGTGCTATTTTTATAGAATATTTATTTGTTTGTGACTGTGGATTAAAATAAAGTAGCCATGGGGCTATACTTTCCAACTAGTGTCCTAAATCAACAGTCTATATTGGCTGTAAATATCAGTCTATATCAGCTGTAAATATCAGTCTATATCAGCCGTGAATATTAGTCTATATCAGCTGTAAATATCAGTCTATATCAGCTGTAAATATCAGTCTATATCAGCTGTAAATATCAGTCTATATCAGCTGTAAATATCAGTCTATATCAGCTGTAAATATCAGTCTATGTAAGCTGTAAATATCAGTCTATATCAGCTGTAAATATCAGTCTATATCAGCTGTAAATGTCAGTCTATGTCAGCTGTAAATATCAGTCTATATCAGCTGTAAATATCAGTCTATATCAGCTGTAAATATCAGTCTATATCAGCTGTAAATATCAGTCTATATCAGCTGTAAATATCAGTCTATATCAGCTGTAAATATCAGTCTATATCAGTTGTAAATATCAGTCTATGTCAGCTGTAAATATCAGTCTACGTCAGCTGTAAATATCAGTCTATATCAGCTGTAAATATCAGTCTATATCAGCTGTAAATATCAGTCTATATCACCTGTAAATATCAGTCTATATCAGCTGTAAATATCAGTCTATGTCAGCTGTAAATATCAGTCTGTATCAGCTGTAAATATCAGTCTGTATCCGCTGTAAATATCAGTCTATGTCAGCTGTAAATATCAGTCTATATCAGCTGTAAATATCAGTCTATATCAGCTGTAAATATCAGTCTATGTCAGCTGTAAATATCAGTCTATGTCAGCTGTAAATATCAGTCTATATCAGATGTAAATATCAGTCTATATCAGATGTAAATATTGTCTGTTTCAGCTGTAAATATCAGTCTATATCAGCTGTAAATATCAGTCTATATCAGCTGTAAATATCAGTCTATATCAGCTGTAAATATCAGTCTATATCAGCTGTAAATATCAGTCTATGTCAGCTGTAAATATCAGTCTATATCAGCTGTAAATATCAGTCTATATCAGCTGTAAATATCAGTCTATATCAGCTGTAAATATCAGTCTATATCAGCTGTAAATATCAGTCTATATCAGCTGTAAATATCAGTCTATATCAGCTGTAAATATCAGTCTATATCAGCTGTAAATATCAGTCTATGTCAGCTGTAAATATCAGTCTATGTCAGCTGTAAATATCAGTCTATGTCAGCTGTAAATATCAGTCTATGTCAGCTGTAAAGATCAGTCTATTTCAGCTGTAAATATCAGTCTATATCAGCTGTAAATATCAGTCTATATCAGCTGTAAATATCAGTCTATGTCAGCTGTAAATATCAGTCTATGTCAGCTGTAAATATCAGTCTGTCAGCTGTAAATATCAGTCTATGTCAGCTGTAAATATCAGTCTATATCAGCTGTAAATATCAGTCTATATCAGCTGTAAATATCAGTCTATATCAGCTGTAAATATCAGTCTATATCAGCTGTAAATATCAGTCTATGTCAGCTGTAAATATCAGTCTATGTCAGCTGTAAATATCAGTCTATATCAGCTGTAAATATCAGTCTATATCAGCTGTAAATATCAGTCTATATCAGCTGTAAATATCAGTCTATATCAGCTGTAAATATCAGTCTATGTCAGCTGTAAATATCAGTCTATGTCAGCTGTAAATATCAGTCTATGTCAGCTGTAAATATCAGTCTATGTCAGCTGTAAATATCAGTCTATATCAGCTGTAAATATCAGTCTATATCAGCTGTAAATATCAGTCTATATCAGCTGTAAATATCAGTCTATGTCAGCTGTAAATATCAGTCTATATCAGCTGTAAATATCAGTCTGTATCAGCTGTAAATATCAGTCTATTTCAGCTGTAAATATCAGTCTATATCAGCTGTAAATATCAGTCTATGTCAGTTGTAAATATCAGTCTATATCAGCTGTAAATATCAGTCTATATCAGCTGTAAATATCAGTCTATGTCAGCTGTAAATATCAGTCTATGTCAGCTGTAAATATCAGTCTATGTCAGCTGTAAATATCAGTCTATCAGCTGTAAATATCAGTCTATATCAGCTCTGAATATCAGTCTATATCAGCTGTAAATATCAGTCTATGTCAGCTGTAAATTTCTGTCTATATCAGCTGTAAATATCAGTCTATATCAGCTGTAAATATCAGTTTATGTCAGCTGTAAATATCAGTCTATATCAGCTGTAAATATCAGTCTATATCAGATGTAAATATCAGTCTATATCAGATGTAAATATTGTCTGTTTCAGCTGTAAATATCAGTTTATATCAGCTGTAAATATCAGTCTATATCAGCTGTAAATATCTGTCTATATAAGCTGTAAATATCAGTCTATATTAGCTGTAAATATCAGTCTATATCAGCTGTAAATATTGTCTGTATCAGCTGTAAATATCGGTCTATATCAGCTGTAAATATTGTCTGTTTCAGCTGTAAATATCAGTCTATATCAGCTGTAAATATCAGTCTATATCAGCTGTAAATATTAGTCTATATCAGCTGTAAATATCGGTCTATAGCAGATGTAAATATTGTCTGTTTCAGCTGTAAATATCAGTCTATGTCAGCTGTAAATATCAGTCTATATCAGCTGTAAATATTAGTCTATATCAGCTGTAAATATCAGTCTATATCAGCTGTAAATATTGTCTGTTTCAGCTGTAAGTATCAGTCTATATCAGCTGTAAATATCAGTCTGTATCAGCTGTAAATATCAGTCTATTTCAGCTGTAAATATCAGTCTATATCAGCTGTAAATATCAGTCTATATCACCTGTAAATATCAGTCTATATCAGCTGTAAATATCAGTCTATGTCAGCTGTAAATATCAGTCTATATCAGCTGTAAATATCAGTCTATGTCAGCTGTAAATATCAGTCTATATAAGCTGTAAAGATCAGTCTATGTCAGCTGTAAATATCAGTCTATGTCAGCTGTAAATATCAGTCTATATCAGCTGTAAATATCAGTCTATGTCAGCTGTAAATATCAGTCTATGTCAGCTGTAAATATCAGTCTATGTCAGCTGTAAATATCAGTCTATTTCAGCTGTAAATATCAGTCTATATCAGCTGTAAATATCAGTCTATATCAGCTGTAAATATCAGTCTATATCAGCTGTAAATATCAGTCTATGTCAGCTGTAAATATCAGTCTATGTCAGCTGTAAATATCAGTCTATATCAGCTGTAAATATCAGTCTATGTCAGCTGTAAATATCAGTCTATGTCAGCTGTAAATATCAGTCTATGTCAGCTGTAAATATCAGTCTATATCACCTGTAAATATCAGTCTATATCAGCTGTAAATATCAGTCTATGTCAGCTGTAAATATCAGTCTATATCAGCTGTAAATATCAGTCTATGTCAGCTGTAAATATCAGTCTATGTCAGCTGTAAATATCAGTCTGTCAGCTGTAAATATCAGTCTATATCAGCTGTAAATATCAGTCTATATCACCTGTAAATATCAGTCTATATCAGCTGTAAATATCAGTCTATGTCAGCTGTAAATATCAGTCTATATCAGCTGTAAATATCAGTCTATGTCAGCTGTAAATATCAATCTATATCAGCTGTAAATATCAGTCTATGTCAGCTGTAAATATCAGTCTATGTCAGCTGTAAATATCAGTCTATGTCAGCTGTAAATATCAGTCTATGTCAGCTGTAAATATCAGTCTATATCAGCTGTAAATATCAGTCTATATCAGCTGTAAATATCAGTCTATATCAGCTGTAAATATCAGTCTATGTCAGCTGTAAATATCAGTCTATATCAGCTGTAAATATCAGTCTATATCAGCTGTAAATATTAGTCTATATCAGCTGTAAATATCAGTCTATATCAGCTGTAAATATCAGTCTGTATCAGCTGTAAATATCAGTCTATATCAGCTGTAAATATCAGTCTATGTCAGCTGTAAATATCAGTCTATATCAGCTGTAAATATTGTCTGTTTCAGCTGTAAGTATCAGTCTATATCAGCTGTAAATATCAGTCTGTATCAGCTGTAAATATCAGTCTATATCAGCTGTAAATATCAGTCTATGTCAGCTGTAAATATCAGTCTATATCAGATGTAAATATTGTCTGTTTCAGCTGTAAATATCAGTCTATATCAGCTGTAAATATCGGTCTATATTAGCTGTAAATATCAGTCTATGTCAGCTGTAAATATCAGTCTATATCAGCTGTAAAGATCAGTCCATGTCAGCTGTAAATATCAGTCTATATCAGCTGTAAATATCAGTCTATATCAGCTGTAAATATCAGTCTATGTCAGCTGTAAATATTAGTCTATGTCAGATGTAAATATTGTCTGTTTCAGCTGTAAATATCAGTCTATATCAGCTGTAAATATCAGTCTATATTAGCTGTAAATATCAGTCTATATCAGATGTAAATATTGTCTGTATCAGCTGTAAATATCAGACTATATCAGCTGTGATATTAGATCTATGAACTTCTCAGTTTGCAAAGTGTTTTTACTAGCCTGCCAAAACGTTCTACAAATATTGGCGTATTTGATTCATCAGTCACCGATCTATAGATTTCTTTGCATTAAAAACTTCATCTTCAGTTACAGCTCCGTCTGTCTTCCCTCAGATCATGAAATCAGTCAGACCGATTCTCACTCAAATATTGTCTACCTCCTGTCTGACTTCACCTCTCTCTTTGCTCTGTTTTAGTCCAGAGGAACATGCTGGACTTCCCACAGCACGTGTCTCCCTCTAAGGAAGTACGAGCGGCGAGCACTGATGCTGACAAGCGCCTGTCAGAGTTTGACGTGGAGATGAGCATGAGGGAGGACGTCTACCAGAGGATTGTTGCTCTGGAGGTGAGCAAACTGTTGTCCAATCAGAAGACAGATTGAAAGAGATCTGTACTTTAAACTCTGTGATGTAATGTTACGTCTGACTTAAAGCTGGATGTTAAGACCATTTCGAAGATCTACCTGGGGCATCAGTTGGCCTTAAGCTCTGTTTTTCTTACACCTGGGTGTAACTTTTACACCTAGGTAGGGCAGGAGTGAATGAAAAGGCATGAAGACAAGAGAGACAGAGTAGGTTTGAATCAAGCTTAGGGGACTCCAAATATCCCAGCAAACACATAAAGTGGTGTAGTGCTGTGGAAGAAAATGTATCTACTGTGTAAATTCTGGCATTTTCACATCAACAAATTTGTCCATGTGCATTAAGTTTGCTTTCTCCTTCTATGGGTACAAAAACAGTTTCCTTTCATTTCTAGTTAAAATCTGTAACTGGAGGGAAGTCAGACCCATCTCAGTTCATCACTTCACTGTCTTTAAGGTTCCCTGTTCTCATGTTGTGTTTTTGTGTTTCTGTGTGCAGAAGAAAATTGACGGTGAGAGCCTCACCCCAGAATCCAAGCGTTACATGGAGCGACTGATCAAACTGGGGAGGAGGAACGGCCTCCACCTTCCCACAGAGACACAAGCGGTTGGTACTGCTTTTCTATTCTAGATATGCAGAGAAACACTGCCTTCTTTTGTAACGGTAAAAAACCAGTGAGAAAAGAAGATGCAGACAGATTTAAAGAGTAATGAAGGTGGTGTTTGATTTGAACTCAAAGAAAAGCAGCAGAACTGTCAGACTGCATAATCTTTTTTTTTTTTTTAAGATGGTCAATGACGCTGCGTGGTGGTACACAGCATCGTCATAATCGACCTGATGTATCGGAAGTAGGGGTGCTCGATCATGGCAAACACCATGTTCATTATCACTTAATAGATATGGAGAACACCATGGGTCTTAAGTCTAGTCGTATGCTCATTGTGTTTCTCAGTCGTCCAGGACCAATGGGAGCCGGTGTTGTGCGTAAACACATTAATTCACTTCATTTTTCTAAATATGAATATGAGCGTAGATCATTCTAGAGCTGCTGAATGTCTGCTAACAACCCAAGACCAGTGTTAATTTTGACAGCTATTGTAATCTTAGTTTTATTCTTTAAATGAAATGCATTTTAGTTTTAGTCACATTTTAGTCATTTCAACCCTTTTTAGTTTTAGTCTAGTTTTAGTAGGGCTGGACGATTATGGCAAAAATAATAATCATGATTATTTTGATTGATATTGAAATCACATTTGATAAACACGATTATTCATTGATTTCAAAATTTGAGTATTTATTGAACCACAACTTAAAAGAACAATCAAAAATAAATTAGTAACAAGTAAAATAATAACAATATATTAAATAATAGCAATAAAAAACAATAAATAAAAATAAATATCCAATCTACATGCACTGCTGTAAAACTTGCAAAATTTGCAACATACAAAAAACACTAATAACACAGCCAACAACACAACCCAAAAATACTCTTTGAAGCACACATTAATCGTTTTTCTTCGATTATAATGTTTTTATGATCATGAAAAGCCAAAATTGAAATCACAATGAAAATTCAATCGATTGTCCAGCCCTAAGTTTTAGTCGACGAAAACTCAAAACATTTTAGTCTAGTTTTAGTCTATTAAAAGTCTTCACATTTTAGTCTACTTTTAGTCCAAGTATTTATTTTCTTGCCTAAATCTGGTACCAAATCATGGTAGTGTGTTCTCTGCACCCTGCTTTCTACAGCTGAGAGGCAGAATAGATACAGATGCAGATGCATTTTGACAGATTTACCCACAGTGGAGAGATATCACGGATTTTGAATGTCCAACGAAAACTACGTTACATTTAGTCTAGTTTTAGTCATTTCGATGAAAACTAAACTAAACTAAGTCAGTTTTAGTCATCACAAATCTACTTTTGTTAGTCTTGGTCTAGTTTTTGTCATGAACAAAAAGGCTGTCGACAAATAGTTTTAGTCGTAGTTTTAGTCGACAAAATGAACACTGCCCAAGGGATTTTTGAAATTTTCCTGTTCAGAGCTGCAGTCAGCCCTCTGCTCCTGTGTGTTTCTGTTGATTCATTCCAGGCTGACATGACAGAATTGGTGAACATCCACTGGGATTTTCAAAGTAAAAGCCCAGTTAGTTTGTTTCTGTCATAGACATAATATACGTAGATGCCTCATTAACTGTGTTTGTCTGCTGCCGCGATACGTCAACGTGTCCGCCATATAGTCAGAGGCAAGACCGTTCCATGAATAAATGCAGGTATACGAGGGATGAAGCGTTTTCTGATCAATAATCACACACGTTTACATTTAAGTGATGGTAATGAGTCGTTTGTATATTAAGTGGTTTACAGGTATATTTTTTTTGTTTATTAAATTATTCAAAATTACTATCAGAGCCAAAAAATGAAGATAATTCAAGTATTAATATGCTGCAACTGGAGATGCGTCTGTGTTTCTTACTTTTTAGAACCTAAATGACACATACATGCTCATAGAAAATTCTAGTAAATGATTATTTTCCCAATAACATGCCATGGTTAAGTTCCTATACAGTATATATAAATAAACAGTGCTTAACAAATTTATCAGACCACCTCTCATAAAAACGAGAAAACATAAAATTTTAGAAATCTTTCAAAAGCTTGTTTAAAACTAAAAATGTTATTGTTATGGACTTTTCCACAGTCTCTTTTGTTATTGAGTTCCAGATAGTTTCTAGCTGTTCCCACAGACTTGCTTTAGATGAAACTTTTGTGCCATCAATCTTTGAATCTACTAAATCCCAAATTTGTTCAATAAGATTCAAATCCGGACTTTAACTGGCCAGTCCATCAGTTCCAGTACTCCAGATTCCTTTTTCCTGGTCAGATAGTCTCTGCACAGCTTTGAAGTCTGCTTGGGGTCATTGTCTTTTTGGTATATGAACCCACGACCAATTAGATTCAGTCCAGAAGGGATTCCATGATTACTCTCAAGAAATCCCCGTGAGCGGAAACGTTTTGAATGAAACCCCAAACATTACACAGCTACCAGACTGTCTACTTTCATGCTCCTCTCTCATAAAATCTTACATTCTTAAATGTGTGCTTTTTGGGGAGATCTGTCTTCAGCTGTCATCATAGACCTGTGTTAGACTAGAATTAAACCTACTCTCTGCTCCACCAGGAGATCAAGAACATCAAGAAGAAGCTGAGTAACCTCTGCATCGACTTCAACAAGAACCTGAATGAGGACACCACCAGCCTGTCGTTCAGCAGAGAAGAGCTGGGTGAGTCTCCCGTCTCCCTCCTCTCCTCTGTGTCTGTGTCTGTGTTAGACTAACACGGTGTGGGTTTCAGGTGGCCTGCCCGAGGATTTCCTGAGCTCTCTGGAGCAGGACGGAGAAAAGCTGAAGGTGACTCTGAAGTATCCTCACTACTTCCCCACCATGAAGAAATGCTTCGTCCCTGAAACACGCAGGAAGCTGGAGGAGGCCTTCAACTCCCGCTGCAAAGAGGTGACTGCACTTTATACTTGATTTCAGAGCCACAGGTCCATATCAGCATGAAAAAACACAAAAGAAATTTGAATACAACACAAAAACAGAAGTTGAAAGATTCTCAAGCCAAAGAGACATTCGTTCCATGGTATGATATGGTTTATGATAAAATGAGTACCTTGTTTCACTGATTGTGGGACAAATAAGTGACGTGGTTGCATTTCTCTGAATCAGTTTATAGACACATGAATTGTGCATGAAATTTCTCTGTACAGCCTGAAATGTGGAGGCATAATTGGAGACAAACATAACAGGCACTCATCCATCTTGGTAGCTTAAAAAATATTCCACTACAGGGCTGTCAAACTCAATCACAGCAGGGGCCGGATTCTGGATTTAGGTCCAACCTGAGGGCCTAACAGGGTCACCTTTTGAACCATAAACTGTCACCCTCGTTTCCCCAGTAATAAAGTAGGAAAAAAAAACTTTGCACCAACGATCAATAATTTTGAGGTTAAAAATGTTAAAAAGATAAGTTTAAAGACTCATAATCTTAGAAAAGTGAATTTATCAGTTCAAAATGATCAAAACTTGAAATTGAAATTGAAAAATAATGTTTTTTTTAAGGCAAATTTATTAGAAAGAAGTAAAAATCATGAGTTTAAAAGGTCAAAATATGAAATAAAATTTGTAATCATGAAATTACAAGTCAAAATATTATTTCAGTTTTTTTAATTGTGAGTGTAAAAGGTCAAACTAAGGGATTATAAAGTCAAAGTAAGGAGTTGAAAATATGAGATAAGGTACAAAATAATTGGTTAAAAATGTAAAAAAAGGTCTTAAAATTTTAAATTATGAATTTTAAAGCTCGAAATATTATATAAGAAGTCAAAATTATGAGTTGAAATGCTTAAAGTACAAAATAAAAAGCCAAAATCCTAAGTTTGAGTCCTGATTGTGAGATGCAAAATTGACAATATGAAATTACAACACAAATTAATTTCTTTTCCTACATTTCTGACTTTTTATCAAATTAATTTTACACCTTACTTTTTCAGATTTTGTGACTTAACAAAGATATATTAAATCATCAAGGATAAGTTCTCATTTTTACACTTGAGGAAATCTGCAGAGCTCAGACTGATGGGCCAGTTATAACAGAAATATGAGATCATCTTGCGGGCCGGATTTAACGCTTCCATGGGACAGATTTGGCCCCCGGGCCTTGAGTTTGACACCCCTGTTCTTCTATCTGTAGCTGTTTGATTTTAGTGTGATATGAGTCTCAAAGTCCAAAAGTCTACAGCTTATTTAAAATGGAACGATGAGCTCATATCTGTTTAATTTTGCCCTCTTTTGTGGTTCGAAGTCTAAACTCTGCATGCAGAAGGTGTGGAGCATCTTCATGGATGGTTTGTCTTCTGAGTGGCTTTTACTTTAAAAACATAATAGAGATCATCCAAGTCAAAGCCAGTAAAATGGTTTAGGGCAGGGGAGTCAAACTCAAGGCCGGGGGCCAAATCCGGCCCGTGGTACAGTTTTACCCGGCTCGTAAGATCCTATCTGTTAGGCTCTGTCAGAATCTTGTGCTTGCTGTGACTGAGTTTGACACCCCTGGTTTAAAGGGTTGACATCCGCCTGATTTTTACTACTCCCAGGTTAAACGTTGTTTTTTAGTTTCACAGTCAGAAGTGTGAAAAGACTGATGGTTTAGAAACAGGAGCAGTGAGCTTCCATTTAAGCGACTCGTTGTGTCTTTAGGAGAACTCTGCCATCCTGAAGGAGCTTGTCGAGCTTCGCGCTCAGAAGAGTTCTCTGCTTGGCTTCAGCACCCACGCTGACTTCGTTCTGGAGATGAACATGGCCAAGTCTGGGAGGAAGGTGGCCAGCTTCCTGGGTGAGTGAACGAGCTGACCTCAGTTATGTTCGGAATTGTGACTCAAACTGACGACACTGGAACTGAGCTGAATGAATCTATCAGAAACTAAATGTCCACTGTGAAGTCTGATAGGAATAATATGTTTGAATCAGGATTTCTGTAATTATAGCCACTGTTTTATGGAGCAGTCAGTGTTTTATTTCTCCTCAAAGTGAAACCGTAATCTCACCCTGTATTTGATCAGGAACATGATCTGCTAGTTTGACACCTCTCTGCTCACTCTCTCCGTCTGTATGTGTTTTTCAGAGGAGCTGGCTCGTAAGCTGAAGCCTCTGGGTGATGACGAGCGCTCGGTCATCCTCAAACTGAAAGAGAAGGAGTGTCTGAAGAGAAGTCTGCCCTTTAATGGAGAGCTGCACGCCTGGGACACTCGCTACTACATGACTCAAGTGAGAGTTGAACACCTCAGGCAGCCAAAAGCATTTCTTCTCAAATTCAGTGATCCGAGCAGGGAGTCGAGTCTGTTTTTAGTCCTTTTGATATCTAATAATAATTCTGCACCAAAACTAATCAGGCCACAAAGATCCTAAAGAGATGTGAGGCAGCTTCTGTTGTTCTCCCTGAAGTAAACAGACAGCAGTCACATTTAACTCATCAGTACCAGAGATGAAGGCAGTGACGCCTGCTGCTGCCTGCAGCCTGCTAAACACACTTCTTTATTCCTATTTTATCATCTAGAATGTGAGCTATGTCCCATGTACAAACTCTGCCTTTATACAAGAAACTAGTATACGTGTAGACCAGAGGTGTCAAACTCAGTCACAGCAGGGGACGGATTCTGGGTTCAGGTCTAACCTGAGAGTCTAAAAGAGTCAACATTTAACCGTAACCATCAACCTTATTTTAACCAGTAATAAAATATGAAGAAACAGCACTGATGATAAATGATTTGGAAATTCAAAAAAGTAAAAATGATAAGTTTAAAGGCTCAAATCTGAGATAAAATTTCCAATTTATTAGTTCAAAAGATCAGAACACAATATTGAAAATAGAAAAATAATGTTTTTAAAGAGCAAATATACGAGGAAAAAGTTGAAAGCATGTTTGTAAAAGTCAAAGTATGACTTAAAATTTTAAATTGTGAGTCTGATAGGTCAAAATATGGGATTAAAAAGCCAAAATTAAGAGTTGAAAATGTCAAAATATGAGCTAGAATTCAAAATATGACTTCAATTCAAAATTGGTGGTGTAAAACATGATATAAAAAATACAAATTAGTCATTCAAAATGTCAAAATATGAGAAAAATATTGCAATCATGTTTTTAAAAGTCAAAATATGGGATTAAAAAGCCAAAGTAAGGGGCTGAAAAGGTCAAAATATGACTTAAAATTTAAAATTGGGAATCTAAAAGATAAAATGTGACATAAAGTCCAAATTCTGAGTTGAAAAGGTCAAAGTATGAAATGAAAAGTCAAAATCATAAGTTTGAGTTGTAATCTTGAGATGCAAAATTGAAAATATGAAATAAAAACGCGTATTGATTTCGAAACCTTTCCTACTTTTTACTTTTTCAGATTGTTATGGCTTAACAAGGATATTTTAAATAATCAAGTTCAAGTTTACACTGTTATACTGGAGGAAATCTGCAGACCTCATACTGATGGGCCAATAATAACACCAATATGATAAGATCTTACGAGCCGGATATAATCGTTCCACGGGCCGGATTTGGCCCCCGGGCTGTGAGTTTGACACCTGTGATCTAGAGTGTGAGCTATGCCCCATGTACAAACTCCACCTTTATACAAGATGCTAGTGTATGTGTAGACCTTGTGTACACGCGTCACTGCTATGACGTCACTCCCCTCCGGGGTGCGACTCTAGAGTTTACATTAGGCTAACGCTTTTTAGTTGACAGTTATATAGGAGGTACATTTTTGAGCAAAGTTACAGAAAATAACATCAGCTTTCCCACGGCACTTCACCGGATGTAAATATGAAAAGCTTAGCAGTTAGCATGTAGTAGGAATGGCGCGGTATGACAGATTTATAAGTAGTAAATGTAAATAAAGTGTTGTGTAGGCTGTCAAGGGTTGAACCCATGTATAACTACTCAACCGAAGTGAAAAGGCCACATATCAATGCACGATATTAATCTGCAAAGAGGTACGAAGGCTGCTGCTGTCCCTATCAGACAGCACCGCTCCCCTGAGCACATCAGCATTAGACACACGGTCTAACAACAATACCAGAAGATGCACCAAAGAGAAGTTGGTCTCACAGGAGTACAGTAAGACCAAGAACCGAAAGACTGACTTTCATATGCCCAGAGATCAGGAGCATGGTTTTTTCTCTGCAAACCCATTGCCTTGTGTGCCATGGGTTCATTCTGGAAGACCCTACAAACAGACTGACATGCACACTGATGCAACTTTTAATAAAGATTTAACAGTATTTTGTCTATAAAGAAAAAAACTGAAATACCAACATTGGTTTGAAGATCTTTTCCTTAGATCACCTTAAAAATCTCTGCACTCTATCCTTAGTATACTGTTTTAACTCATCTTGATAACACTGTGTTTCTTCTGTCTTCGCTCCTTTTCTTTGCTATAGGTGGAGGAGACCCAGTACGCCGTGGATCAGAACCTGCTGAAGGAGTATTTTCCGATGGAGGTGGTGACTCAGGGTCTTTTGGACATCTATCAGGAGCTGCTCGGTTTGTCCTTCGAGCTCGTGGATGGAGCGCCCGTGTGGCACCCTGACGTCACCCTGTACTGCGTGAAGGACCGCAACAGTGGTCAGGTGGTGGGCCAGTTCTACCTGGACCTCTATCCCAGGTGAGGGCTCAGAGGTGTGGTTATTATAGTCTAAGAAATAAAGAAATGTGATCTCCAGGCATCCTCAGTGTTTTCTGTCCTCTGCAGGGAGGGGAAATACGGCCACGCTGCCTGTTTTGGCCTGCAGCCCGGCTGTCTGTTACCTGATGGCAGGCGTCAGATGTCTGTGGCCGCCATGGTTGCCAACTTCAGCAAACCCACAGCCGACGCCCCGTCGCTCCTGCAGCACGATGAGGTGGAGACGTACTTCCACGAGTTTGGGCACGTCATGCACCAACTTTGTGCTGAGGTCAGCTGATAAACCTGAACTCAAACTCTGCACCCAGCATTTTGTTTTCCATTTTTAACTCTTTGAACCACACTCCAGCTTTCTAGGAGTCAACATTAATCCTGTTAAAGTTTATGACTGTGTGTAAAAACTGACAGTAAATCAGATCAAACATGGAGCCCCTGGTTCTGAGTGTCGGTCTGTTTGCAGGCAGACTACGCCATGTTCAGCGGGACTCACGTGGAGCGGGACTTTGTGGAGGCCCCGTCTCAGATGTTAGAGAACTGGGTGTGGGAGCGGGAGCCTCTCCTGAGGATGTCCAGACACTACAAGACCGCGAACCCCATTCCTGACGAGCTGCTCGAAAAACTCATCAAGTCCCGCCTCGCCAACACCGGTGGGTATCGGACAGGGAGGAGAGGAGGAGTACTGGTTCTGTTTCACTGATGCCTTAGTAACCATGCCTCTCCCACAGGCTTGTTTAACCTGAGGCAGATCGTCCTGGCTAAAGTGGACCAGGCTCTGCACACCAGGAATGGGCTAGACCCTGCCGAGGAGTACGCACGCCTCTGTCAGGAAGTCTTGGGAATCCCGGCGTCACCAGGTTCAGTTTTAGATCTTCTCATGTGTTTTTATTAATCAATATTGAATCCATTCACTCATAAATTAGGTGATCCTTTAAAGCAGGGGTGTCAAACTCAAGACCCAGGGGCCAAATCCTGCCCGTGGTACAGTTATACCCGGTCCACCAGATCACAAGATATACTTATTATAGCTGGCACACCAGTATGAGGTCTGCAGATATCCTCCAGTATAAAAATGTAAACTTAACCTTGATGATTAAAAATATCCTTAAGTCATCAAATCTAGAGTCAAGAGTAAAAACTTTTTGCATCTTACAGTTGCAGCTTAAACTCAGGATTTAGAATTTTTATTTCATATTTTGACCTTTTCAAAGCATAATTTTGGCCTTTTATCTCATATTGTGACCTTTTAAGTCATGATTCCCCCCCCCCCCTCATATTTTGGCCTTTAAAACGCACAATTTTTTAATTTCATCCCATATTTTACATTTAAAGTTTACAAATATTAATTCTACCTCATATTTTGAGCTTTGAAACAAGCTAATGATTTTGAATTTTATTTCATATTTTGAGCTTTACAAATCATGATTTTGAAATTTATCTCATATTTTGAGCTTTAAAACTCACGGTTTTTGAATTGTATCTTATATTTTGGCCTTTTAAACTCACAACTTTTAATTTCATATTCTCATATTTCATCTTTCAAATTCAAAGCTGTGAATTTTGTCTCATATGTTGATATTTTACATTCATTAGTTTGACTTTCTGTCTCATATTTCTGCCATATATTATTTTTTCTGTTCTGTTTTTCTTTTAACTTTGTGTTTTGATCTTTTGAACCAATACTTTTGCCTTTTTTCCCTCAGATTTTGAGCCTTTAAACTTATCATTTTGACTTTTTAAATCCGAATATCCTTTATCATTAGAGCTAAGTTGTTTTTTACTTCCCCATAATTCATTACTGGTGAAAATGAGGTTGATGTTTTTTGGTTAAATGTTGACCCTGTTTAAATTGGTTTACTTTTTGTCAGTGCACTTTCATAATTAGTTAATAGTATACATTATTAATACTTTACTATTATTATTATTGTTATTATTAATGTATTGTCTTGACTGTGTGTGGTGAATTTACTTAAGTTTATTTTATTTATTTTTATTTATTTTTTTTTTATTTTAATTTTTTTATTTAAAATTAAGGGGTCATGTGATTGGCTGGGTTTGTTAGTTTGTTAGTTACATAACTCCGAAAGTTATGGATGGATTTTGATGAAATTTTCAGGAAATGGCAGAAATGGCAGAAGGAAGACCTGATTAGATTTTGGGCGTGATCCGGATCACCGTCTGGATCAAAGAATGTTTTTAAAGGATTCTTTACTATTGGGAGATAGGGCTGAGCTGCCTTGGTGGAGGTCTGTGCTATCCAAGTGCTTTTGTAGTTTGTCATTTGATTTAATTTATTAAAATATTAAAATCATTCACTTTGTCCATTTCCTTTAACCTCTTATATGTTTACCTATCTTGTTTAGTTTTTTTAACTGGAAACATGTAAACACTGTATCCAGAAGTGGATACAAGTTGTGTATTTTGCAATTGCTAATAAAACAATCTTTAAAAAAAACCAAACAAAAACAAACAAAAAAAATGTTAGCTCTGTTTGGCCCCCAGGTTAGAACTAAATCCAGATGATGGCCCCCGCTGGGATTGAGTTTGACACCCCAGCTCTAAAGACTAAAACTGATTGTTTCTGATCCTTAATCCTAAATTGCTTCTATGAAATGACATCAGCTGGTCTTCCTCCTCTGTCTCTCTTTCTCTCTCTCTCTCTCTCTCTCTCTCTCTCTCTCTTTTTTTGCAGGGACCAACATGCCGGCGACCTTCGGCCACCTGGCGGGCGGTTATGATGCTCAGTATTACGGTTACCTGTGGAGTGAGGTGTTCTCCATGGACATGTTCTTCGCTCGCTTCAAACAGGAGGGAATCATGAATCCAAGGGTCAGAACTCATAACATTAGACATCATCATTTTATCATCACATTACTATGCACATCTTCAGTCTGCTCTCCTCGTCTAACCAGGAAGTTGTTCTCCTTCCACCATGATGAAGGGTCTTCTGATTCTTTAGGATGCTTTCACATTAAGGGCCCGGTCCCTGATCAGAAAACACTCAAGCACAATGTCCGGGATGCAGACATGCTTTACTCGGGCACAGGGCCAGAGACTGCTCAGAGCATTTTGACATTAGGCTCAATAGTTTCATAGCACGCTCAGGCGGTCCAGTCCTGCAGGTGGCAGTAAGCACAGTTTGTTTGCACATTTGCCAAGACAAAGAAAAAGGAAGAGACAAACATGGCGTCAACTCAGGTTGACATTTGTTTATGCTCCATGCAGACGATGGATTCCATCCTGCTACCATGGATGTTTTTATATTTTTGAGATGCCAACAACGACCCTCCTCCGACTTCTACATCTGTAGGGCGGTGGATAAAATGTGTCTGTGCTGCATCAGTGCAGGGGTTTTTGAAAAGGCAGGAGAAGATTAGAGTTGGCTTTGATTAGATTAGACCAGTGTTACTCACCCAAAGAGCCAAATTCTTGAAAAATTCCTTTGCAAGAGCCACAACCTAAGTGGTGAAAAGTGGCAAAAACAGCTTGAAGTAGCAATAATATAAGTTAAAGTTGTCAAAGCACTTGGTAAATCCCTGTTTTTAAAAGTGCTATATAAATAAAGATAATGTTATTATTGGATAGGTGGCAAAAATGGTCAAAAAGTAGCAAAAACCTAGCAAAAAACAGGCAAAAAGCAGTCAAGAGTTGCAAAAAAGAGGAAACAAGTGGTATTTGATGGCAAAAGGTAGCTTAAATCAGCAAAAAGTTGTGAAAAAAATGTGAAAAGGGGCAAAAATGAGATAAAAGTGGCAAAAATGGGCAAATAAAGGAAAAAAAGGGGTACTAATTGGCAAAAGGCAGTCTAAATGGGCAAATAATTGCCAAAAAAAAAGTGAAAAGAGCAAAAATTTGGAAAATGTGGCAGAAAGAAGTGGCAAAAATGGGCAAAAAAGTAGGGGAAAAAAGTGGTATTTAATGGCAAAGATAGCTTAATTTAATCAAACAAATAGGACAATTAAGTTTGACAATTAAAGCCTTCTGTATAAGTCTGGCAAACAAACTGATAAATGTGATTAATTTCTGAGGTCAAAGTGTCCCTTTTCTGAGTTTTTCTGTGGGAATAATATTTCAAATTAAGACATAAAAGAGCCACACGTGGCACTAGAGCCATGTGTTGAGTATCACTGGATTAGTTAAAGACCTTACTGATCCTGGAGGAAATCTAAGGTTGAGTTCCTAGTACTCAATCACAGTCCACATGAACTGTTCTACACCGTGTTCCATATTATTATGCAAAGACATTTTTCTCTTATTTTCCTAAATATTAATGCAAATGACAGTCAGAGTATTTTTCAAGTCATCAGCCATTAGAGCATAATTCAAATGTTTTTAAACAAACTTCATAATGATAACTGTTATTTTAAAAAAAATAAAAACCTCAAAATGCACCGTTCCACATTATTAAGCAGGCCACAGGTTTCAGCAATATAGGAAAGAAAAAGGATCTCTGCTGAAAGTGTCAAAAAGTGCAATGCCTTGGACAAGGAATGAAAACATTAGATATTTCATTAAAATTTAATCATGATCAGCGTACTGTGAAGGAATTTGTGGCTGATTGAGACAGACGGGTTCCTGCAGATAAAAGCATAATGAGGAAGGTTTCTGCCAGACAAATTCATCAGATTAAGAGAGCAGCTGCTAAAATGTCATTACAAAGCGGCAAACAGGTATTTGAAGCTGCTGGTGCCTCTGGAGTCCCACAAACCTCAAAGTGTAGGATCCTCCAGAGGCTTGCAGTCATGCATAAACCTATTATTCAGCCCCCCCTAACCAATGCTGACAAGCAGAAACGTTTGCAGTGGGCCCAGAAATACATGAAGACTCATTTTCAAACAGTCTTGTTGACTGATGAGTGCCGTGCAACCCTGGAAGGTCCAGATGGAGGAGTGGTGGATGGTTAGTGGATGGCCACCATGTCCCAATGAGGCTGTGACGTCAGCAAGGAGGGGGCGGAGTTATGTTCTGGGCCGGATTCATGAGGAGAGGGCTGGTCGACCACTTCAGGGTCCCTGAAGGTGTGAAAATGAACTCGGCAAAGTATATAGAGTTTCTGACTGACCACTTTCTGCCATGGTACAAAAAGAAGAACAGTGCCTTCTGTAGCAAAATTTTCTTCATGCATGACAATGCTCCATCTCATGCTGTAATGTTCCCTCTGTGTCACTGGCTGCTATGGGCATAAAAGGAGAGAAACTCATGGTGTGGCCCCCATCCTCCCCTGACCTTTAACCCTGTTGAGAACCTTTGGGGCATCCTCAAGCTAAAGATCTATGAGGGTGGGAGGCAGTGCACATCAAAACAGCAGCTCTGGGAGGATATTCTGACATCCTGCAAAGAAATTCAAGCAGAAACTCTCCAAAAACTCACAAGTTCAATGGATGCATGAATAGTGAAGGTGATATCAAAGAAGGGCTCCTATGTTAACATGGAACTTGGCCTGTTAAGATGTTTTTGATTGAAATAGCTTTGATCTTTAGAACCAATAAAATGTTTTAAAACTCTGTCGTGCTTAATAATGTGGAACAGTGCATTTTGAGGTTTTTATTTTTAGAGAAATAATAGTTATCATTATGAAGTTTGTTCAGAAACATTTGAATTATGCTCTAACAGCTGATGACTTGAAAAATACTCTGTCATTTGCATTAAAATTTAGGAAAATAAGAGAAAAATGTCATTGGCTTAATGATGTGGAACGCGGTGTAGAGACAAGTACGGTGTTTTAATATTCACACAGACCAAATGGAGCCAGATGTTGGGCTCAAGTGTACTCTGATCCTAGCCGAGGTCCCTAATGTGAAAGCACCCTTTCTGTCTATGTAACCAGGTTAGTCCCACTGGGACCAGATCTCCTTTTTTTTAAGGGAGACCTGGCAGCAACAGTTTCAACAACCAATACATGCAAACTCTTACAGCACACAATAGATCTTAACAATGATAGGAACTCATCAGTGAAAACTAAGAGTTTTCAGTAAAAACATTCAGAGTCACCAAGTTCAACGAAAGCAAGTTAGATTCAACCCTGAGAGCTCACGGCTATTTTTTTAAACCATCATATCTCGTCCAGACTTTTTGTCTTAAAAAGCTTGTCAAACATCAACCCTGTGGTGTCAAGCTCTATACATCCTTTATTCAGGACAACCTGGGCTTTAAGAATATATCTGCTACAGTAATGTCACTTGACTTTTATAAAAGTTATAGGACTCTAAAGACAAAAGAAGAAAAAAAAAGGAATTTTAAAAACTCAGAGATTTGTATTTATAACACAGAAAACATTAGTGACTAAGCCTTTTCTTTGCACGGTTCTCCATCTCCTGAGGACACAGCGGTGGAAAAATAAACATTTTGTGACTAACGGTTTTCTAAATATCTACATATATACAAAGTAGAAATCCATGTGCTTTTTTTAATTTTTGCGATTATATTCATTTGTGCCGTTCCTCAAAACAGTAGAGGCGCAACAGCTTGCAATTGGTAGACAGCCTCTCCCACAATGCATTGCAGTAAACAACACAGCGATTCCCTGGGCAGAAAGCCGAAGTAAATGATCAAAAATAAATTAAAACTGGATAAAAAGATGCTTATTATTGGATCTAACAATGTGGATTCAATCTTTAAAGACCAGTCACTGAAGTTCAGGGCTCGCTAGAACGGCGTTCTTCAGGGCTACGGAGACATCGAGGGTAGCAAATCACAGCATCAGTGTTGCTGTGTGTCTGTGTCAAATAAATGCTAAATGAAGAAATGAGTTAAAGGCTCAAAATCTGTGATGAAAGTCAATTTTATAAGTCCTACAGGGCAAAACACAAAATAAAAAGTCAAAATAAAAGGCAAATATATGAGATAGAGAGTTAAAATCATGAATTTAAAGGCCAAGATATGGGATAAAATACAATATCAAGAGTTTAAAGGGTCAAAATATAAGATAAAATTCTAAATTGTGACTCTACAAGGTCAAAATATGAGAAAAAATTCTCGATCAGGAGTTTAAAGTGAAAACATGGGATTAAAAGTCAAAGTCAGGAGTTTGAAAGGTCATAATATGATTTAAAATGAAAAATTGTGAAACAAAAAGGTCACAATATGAGAGGCATGGTCAAAGTTTTGTATTTAAAATGTCATAATATGAAATAAAAAGTCAAAATCCTAAGTTTAGGTCATAATCTTGGGATCTAAAATGAAAATGCAACACACAAACACAAATTAATTTCTTTTCCTCATTCCTGACTTTTTATCTAATTTTTTCTACTCTCTACTTTTTCAGATTTTTGTAACTTAACAAGGCTTTTTTTTAATCTTCAAGGTTAAATTAACATTTCTATACTGGAGGAAATCTGCAGACAGTTCTAATTAGGATATGATATGATCTTAAGGGCCAGGTAAAAGTGCACTGTGGGCCACATTTGGTCCCTGGGCCTTGAGTTTGACACCCGTGCTGTAGAATATAAAGTACAATGGCAGTAAGACATCCACTGTTAGTGATAAATGTCAGCGCTCCTTGTTACCCTGTGAAACCATGAAGACTCTGAGCAGAGGAAACATCACCACAATCAAGAACTGTTAAAAAGGCAGACTCAACCGCTCTCTGACCATGAAGGAGAAACAGGACTTTTTCTGGAGTACAGTTCCAGCAAAGCCTTCAGATTTTTGGCATTATACTGAATATGCTCCTGGAAAGACACATTTTCTTCGAGTAAAAACCCTATATGTTTAAAAGAAGGTACAGACTCAACCTTCTTGATCATATTTAGAAACACTTTTCTCAGACAGTGTTTTTTTTGCTGCTCTTAGAGATGATAAGAACATGAGTTTAGTTTTTTCTGCATTTAGTCTTAGCTGACTAAGCTGATCTTGGACTAAATCGAAAGCATGCTGATGATTAATAGAAGCTTGTCTAGGCGTAGGTGGACAGCAGTAAACAACCAAATCATGGGCATACAAATGAAAACAGCAGTTGGAATATTCCATCCAAGACAGCTGATATAAATAGTAAAGAAGAGTGGTCTGAAAACTGAACCTTGAGGTACACCTTTGTGGATTTGTAGTACTCTGATGTAAAACCCTCTACCCTTAAATTAAAACTACCTGGACAAGAAGAGGACAGAGGAGAGAGGCTGCATCCAGAGGAGCTCAGAGAAAGTTCCAATGGTTTCGGCCACATTTGCATAGAAATGCTTCATGCACACAGATGTTTAAATGAATAGAAGTGTCCTACATGCAGGGCCAGGAGTTTGTGAAAGAGATGTGTCTATATTAAACTTTAATTTCACCTTTTCAATGACTAAAAAAGTGATACTCAACGTGTGGCTCTTTTATGTCTAAATTTGAAATATTATTCCCCCAGAAAACCTTTATGAAGGGAAACTATCACCTCAGAAATTATCCACTGCAGGTCACATTAATCAGTTTGAATCCCCACATTAATACAGTCAGCTTTAATTTTCAACCTTTATTTTCTGTGTGTATATATCCATTGCCCTTATTTGCAATATTTTGCCAACTTTTTCTTTTTTTTTTGCCACTTTTAAACCATTTTTACTACTTCTATCCCAGTTTTGCCACCGTTTTTTTTTGCCACTTTTCTTGCTTTTTGCTATTTGCAGTTTTTTCCCTTTTTTGCCACTTGTTGCCCTTTTAAGCTGCGTATTGCCATTATATGCCACTGTTTTCAGCATTCTTTTCGCCCATTTTAGTCACCTTTACACTCATATTTTGCTATGTTTTTGCTGTTTTTTGGCCATTTTTTGTCACCTATTACTCATTTGTAGTAACTTCTCTCCCATTTTTGCCACTTTCTACCCAATTTTTCTCCCTGTTGTCCCACTTTTCACCTACTTTTTGCCATTTTATGCCTACTTTGCCCCTTTTTGCCAACTTTTTTTGCAGCTGTTTGACCATTATTTTCCACCTTTAACTTATTTTTATTGCCACTTTAATCCGTTTTTGCCACTTTTCACCACTTACATTGAGGCTCTTGCAAAGGCACTTTTTAACTATTGGCCTCTTTGGTTGAGCAGCGACTGTCCACTTATAAAGAGATCAGCATGGATGCAGCAACAGCAGCAGTTTAGTCAAAACTCAACAACATTTCTTTATTAGAGGATCCACACTGACAGACTTTCTTAGTGGAAAAGATGTTTGTGTTCTTTTCCTGACCGTCTTCAGCAAGAGTGTTAGGTCGTTTCCACCGATCGGTCCGGTTCAGTTTGGCACGGCACGCATTTTTTTGCATTTCCATAGAGCAAACGTTTAGCATGGTTTCTGTTTAGGTGGTGAGCGTCTGCTCTGTCACATGTTTAGTTGCTCTGATTTGCCTGTGCTAAATCTAACAGACAGAATGTTCACCCCCATGTGTGTGTGTGTTTTTTTTAAAGGTCTACCCTTCTTAAACGTTGTCTTTGGGGTGTTGCCCTGATGGAAGGGAAATATATTGATTGGTTTTTCATACCACGGGATTTATCCGTTAATTTTATGTCTGAAGAGAAAGTTCAAGAAAAAAGGTGAAACAGTCATACAGTCTTGATTTCCTGCCAGGACTCTGTATAATCATGACCATAAAATCAGGTGTTAAAAAATCTGCCACTTCAGGCAGCAAAAATGCTGTTGTCATGTAAATGAACAGTTACCGTTTTAGGAAGAAATCATCAGAAACAGCTCTATTGGCTAATGCATCGACGGATTTGACTCTGGTTAGCTTTGCCCTCAATGTATCAGAATTAAACATTGATTATAATAAAAAGATAAAACTGAAAAAGCATAAAAATTCAGATTTAAATATGCACAAGCTCCTGTAGGTATTATTTCTAGTGTATACAAGTCTGAGCGTTGATAGTGTGGTTGGAAGATGTGCACAGGGTGCAAGAATGCTGACTAGACACGATCGGAGTATAAAGCATGTCAGGATGTGTGCAGATTTACAGGAGGTAGGAGCGTTTCTTTAACTCATTGAGTGCCAGCCCTGGCTTGTGCCAGCGTTTTTGGCCATTTTGAGTCATCTTCCAAGACCTACAGAATATTTTGTACCATGGCTCAATAAAACACCAAATAGCTCAAATGAAAGAAGAATCTCTCTATTTTATCATGGAAAAACACGCTCGTTGGCAGCTTGTTCAATTCTTGATTTTTCTGAAGTTGAATAGAGGCTAGTTTCACCAAAAAGACCACTTTTTTTCTAGAAAGCTGAGACAAATGCATTTTTGTGAAAGAATGTCTGTCAAGCAAAACAGTGATTTGAATGTTATAATTTTGCCTTCACTGACATAAAAGACATCTGAAAATTGTATTACAAATGTTATTTTATTGTAAAATAAATAACAATGCTTCCAGTCACTGTCATTCACACTCTGGAACTGGACGGCCTCCACAGGATCCCCCTATATGCCCACGTCCTCTCCTGCTTGCGTGTCCCCTGGCACTGCCTGTAAATTATACAAGTAATATAATAGCTATATAATATGTTTTATGTATATATAATATATAATCTATAATGTAGAATTTCTTTTGTTCTTACCTCTTTTTCTGCCAGCAGACGGTGTTGTAGAACTGCATGGGGCTTGCTCTTCTCTCAAGTCTGCTTCTGAAATCACAGGAGCATGAGTGATGGTTTCATTCCATAAATTTGGCTGAATAATCAGTGGGTTCCTAATGTTAACTTACCTTTATCGCTCTGGGACGGAGAACAAGATCCGCTCCGCTCACTCGGCAGCCATTCCTCAGAGTCTGGGTCGGAAAAGCCCGTCTCTGAAGGGGAGACCTGGTGTCATTCTTTAGCCTCTTGGCCGGCATAGGCAGATGAATGGCTGCGCTGATCCCTGGATTCGCTGTTGCCAAGTTCAGTGTCGGTTTCAGTGAGTAAGCGATTTCTCAGGCAAAAGTTTAAAGTTTCTTCCAGCGTCTATTTTAAAACTTTTAGCTTAGATTACCTCTGTAACAATCGCTCTGCACTTTGACCCCAGGGTCTCCACCTCTGATCTCTGTGGCTTTGATCTACCGTCTCTTCCATGTTCCAACTACGTATCCCAGAAGCCCCAGATTTACTCACAGGGAGCTTGAGAGCGCCCCCTTGTGCCAGCCGCTGAAAAAACACTTTGACGTATATATACGTCAATGGCACTCAATGAGTTAAGATAGTTTACATTAATGAATGCAAATGTGCTTAAGAGGTGAGGCATTTTACCGCAGTGAGCTTTCGAACAGTATTTAAATCATCACTGTAATGTAAACCTGGCTCTAGACACGCTGCTCTTTTTCTCTTTTGGTTTAGAAAATCATTTAAACTATGAATCATTAGAATATTGGAGAAAAGTTTTGAAATGTCTTGACAACTTCAAAGGGTTTATTTTTTTACTGATTGTTGTATTGCGTCTCCTGATTGGTCCTCCAGGTGGGCCTGGACTACAGGAGGTACATCCTGCGGCCTGGCGGCTCCGAGGACGCCTCTGAGATGTTGAGGAACTTCCTCGGGCGGGAGCCGAAACAGGAAGCGTTCCTTCTGAGCAAAGGACTAATGGTGGAGCAGCAGCAGCAGCAGCAGCAGCAAACCAGCACGCCGTGTCCCTGCTGACCAATCACAGCAGCCGGATCTGCTCCGCAACCCACCACACTAAGAGAGAACAAGGGACTGAGGTTTTCTAGAAAAAACTGTAAAATGTTACAAAACACGGTTAAAAATCAGCAGTAAATAAACGATTTGAGGTGAAGTCTGCTGTGTCCATGTGACTGGTGTGTGAAGGAAACGTATGTGGACGTTTTGAGGTGTAAAATAAAAAAACTTCAAAACAAAGAAAAGATTCGAAAAAAACCCCCTTCAAAATAAAGCACATTCAAAAATAAACCCTTCAAAGTAAAGCACAGATTTTTAAAAAAAACCCCACAAACGATATATTTGCAACAAACCTTTAAAAAAGCATATCCTAAAAACCCCTTCAAAATAAAGCATCCATCTCTTCATACATCTCAAACAGGACACTAGAATAAAACATGGATGCTTAACCAAATCTTGAAAACCACATTTTTTTAAGCTAACCCTTCAAAATAAAGCACAGAATCTAAACCAAGCCCTCAAAGCTAAGCTAGATTCTCTACTAAACCATCAAAATAAAGCAGATTCTAAAACTAACTTGAAAATTGTGTCTGTTGATTTGTTTTCTTCTTTGGCCGGTGAAAATCCTGTGAGTTTGAACGTCTGTTGATGTTGGGTATCACCAGCCCACTGTAATGCACTTTTACATCTCACTGACATTCTTCGACTCTGTACCTTCTTCTCAGCCAGGATTTCAGCCTTTTCTTGTTTTCAGTGATACCATGATGTACGGTAGGAAGGAAAGAAAGATAAAGATGTGGACGGTCAAAATACCTGTGAGTCTTACTGACTTAACCATAGTGCCGTATCTCCATAGAAAGATCTGAGTTTGATTTTTACTGTCGTTAAAACGTTATGGCTGCTGTGCATGAAGCAGGAGGTGAAGAGCGGTGAAGAGGTCTGCTCCAGCTGGCTGATGGGAGTATGAGGTGTGAGCAGGTACGGAGGTGAAGTTTCTGATGTAACGTCCTCAGAGAGCTGCAGGAGAACAGCTCTGCCTCAATAAAAACAAAGAAGAACAGCCTGGAGGTAAAGCTGCAGAAAAATAAACAGATTCACAGGGAGGAGCGCAAATTAACAAGCAAAAACAGCTCTCTGTCTGCTGCTTCTGTTCTAGATCAGACTACAACAGTTAGTCCAATGTTTATATAAAAGTCCTGAGAAATATGTCAGAGAAACCTGTGAACTGTGTTAACTGTAAATGTCAGTTTAATTTCAGCCTAAATATGCTGAAAATATCAGGAGGAGATTCACCCTATATCAGCTGTAAATATCTGTCAGATATCGACCCGTATTCACTGAAAATGTTGGCCAAATATCAGCACTTAAATACTGCAAATGACAGCCTTTTATCAACATTTATATATTGTAAATGACAGCCTTTTATCAACATTTATATACTGTAAATGACAGCCTTTTATCAACATTTATATACTGTAAATGACAGCCTTTTATCAACATTTATATACTGTAAATGACAGCCTTTTATCAACATTTATATACTGTAAATGACAGCCTTTTATCAACATTTATATACTGTAAATAGCCTTATATCAGCCTATATACACTGTAAATATAAGCTTAATAAAAATATTTAAATACTGTAAACATCAGCCTTATATCAGCAATTTAATTGTTAATATTGGCCTTTTTTCAACTGTTTGATACTGTAAACATCAGCCTTATATCAGCAATTTAATTGTTAATATTGGCCTTTTTTCAACTGTTTGATACTGTAAACATCAGCCTTATATCAGCATTTTAATTGTTAATATTGGCCTTTTTTCAGCTGTTTGATACTGTAAATATTGGCCTTATATCAGCATTTTAATATTATAAATACTGACCTTATTTCAGCATTTTAATATTGTAAATATTGGCCTTATATCATCATATGTTAGCTGCAAATATGTTTACAGTGTATTGATATTTTACACTGACACACAGGCCACAATGAGAGAAGATGGGTCCACATCTGCCTACTGGCCTACAAGTGCCCACCTCTGACAGGTATCACCCTCATTCATTTTCTCCTCCTGTGGTATGAATGTTTAAAATCCTGATATCATGAAAACCCTCTCATATGAAACATTTATCAGCGTGGAGCCATAGCAGATTGTAAACACATTAGTGGAGGTGTTTGTTTGTCTCTTTGAGGTTTGTAACAGACGTCTCTACTCTACTGTAGCTTTGTTATCCTCATTATCATCATCTTCACTTCAGTGTAATTAGCACTGAGCTGCAGCTTGGAGCGACGGCCCCTGGGGGCCCCGACTCCCACAGGCCCTGCTTAGTAAACACTCAGGTGAGTTCAACACTGAGAAGGTGTAATGTTTTTACTGATAGTCCCACATGTAAAGACACTGAACAGACAGTTTCTTTACTGTAGCATCACTTTATTTAAAATAATCTTTCAACAGTCATGTGATTTATTATGGAGCCAAACAGGAAGACAGGGCTGAACTTATTACAGAGGCAAGGGTGTCCTTCTTAGACCAATGCATTCCCCCTTATTTTAATTAGTCAGACAAAAAGTGCCTAAACTGAATAAAACAGACGAGTGCATAAAAGTGTAGGAATTACTTCCCACTTATTTGTGTAAACTGCCAACAGATTTCTGTAAGAGTTGTGCAAAAATAAGTCCTAAAACCCTGAAATGAAATAAAATTTTAGAATGACCTTTTCCATCATCATTTCTCAAAATCTATTGGACTTTTGGACAACTCTTTATATAGATGCTATGTTTTTCTACAGCAAAAATCCACCCGGTAATGCCTCATTTTCTTTTATTCAAAAGCATTTCTATTCCTTACAGATAGACAGTTGCTAACATGTGGCTAAAAAGGACTACAGAGTTAAAGGGTTAAACATCATCACACCAGACATAAACTCATCTACTAGTTCTGCACTAAAACTACTGACTTAAACTTGAGAATGTTCACAAGAGAAGAAACCCTTTTGGAGAAGAGGTAAGAGTGAGAAATCAAAGTTGGAAGTTAGTGGACCACGAAGTAGTTCTCTTAAAGCCAAATCTCAGCCAATATCAGTTGTTAATATTAGTCAATATGGACTCTTAATATCAGCCCAGTATTGCCCTATGTCAGCAGTAAATGTTTGCCTCATAGTCTTACTTTATGGTTATAAATATCAGCCTATAACAGCTTTAACCATCTGTAAATATCAGCCTAATACAAGACTACATAAGCCTATATCTACCTAATATCGGCCTACATAATACCAGTCTATATCAGCTGTAAATTTTGGCATAGATGTCAGTTCCTGACAGCTGAATTACTGGCCTAACATTCACTGCCCTAAATATCAGCTTTAATTATCAGGCTTATATGGGCTTATCTCAGCTCATATCAGCCTATGTTGGTTTTAAATATTAGCATGATACAAGCCTATTGGCTGTAAATATTGGTCTAAGATTGGCCATTGCTGGCTGTAAATAGTGGCATAAAATAAGCCATTGTTGGCTGTAAATATTGGCCTAGGATTCGCCATTGTTTGCCTTAAATAACAGCCTAAGATTGGCCATTGTTGGCTGTTAATATTGGCCTAAGATAAGCCATTGTTGGCTGTAAATATTGGCCTAAGATTAGCCATTGTTGGCTGTAAATGTTGGCCTAAGATTAGCCATTGCTGGCTGTTAATATTGGCCAAGATTAGCCATTGCTGGCTTTAAATATTGGCCTGAGATTGGCCATTGTTGGCTTTAAATATTGGCCTAAGATTAGCCATTGCTGGCTGTTAATATTGGCTAAGATTAGCCATTGCTGGCTTTAAATATTGGCCTAAGATTGGCCATTGTTGGCTTTAAATATTGGCCTAAGATTGGCCATTGTTGGCTGTAAATATTGGCCTAAGATTAGCCATTGTTGGCTTTAAATATTGGCCTAAGATTGGCCATTGTTGGCTTTAAATATCGGCCTAAGATTGGCCATTGTTGGCTGTAAATATTGGCCTAAGATTGGCCATTGTTGGCTTTAAATATCGGCCTAAGATTGGCCATTGTTGGCTGTAAATATTGGCCTAAGATTGGCCATTGTTGGCGGTACATTTTTGTGCTTTTTATTAAAAAAGGCCTTTTTCTCCTTGCATTTGCTTACAACAGTGGACCAACACAGCCAGTGTGGGATCTATATAATGTTTGTGAAGAACAGCGTTAAAGGGTTTCACGATAAAACATAAGTGGAGTGGACCTTAACAATGATCCTGATTGGTAAAATAAGTATATAATTTAACATCTGCTAAAACATGGTGAGGTTTCATGCAGATATTTCAGTTTAATTTGATTGCAGAATAGAAATCAGTGATCTGCAGCGTCTCTGACAGGTGTGCTGCAGGTACACCAACAGGTCATGAGGGAGAGCCGGTCGTCCTGGAGGAAACTCTCAGAGGAGACAAACAGGCAGCAGACTGAGGAGCAGCTGAGACAGAAACAAGCAGACGAACAAGCTGTCTGAAGAAGAAAGAGGATGGCAGGACGTCCAGTAGTATCAGGAGGAGATTTCAACCTCCAGGACGTCCTGAGAGGACGGACAGACGGAGCTCAGAGGACGAGGAGCAGCTCCAACATGATCCGAGTGTTCATCAGCTCCACTTTTACAGGTCAGAGATGATTCAAAAGCATCATGTGGGCTCTGCGCCAGATTCACTAATGACTTCTACTCAAGTATAAAGTCTCAGGGCACAGAATGATCACAGTACTGGCATCATGCAGGCATAAATGCTTGATAGTTAACTTAACTAGCCAGCTGAAGGCTATGTGAGACTATATTCAACATCAACATGGTAAATGTCCACTTTTTTAAGGAGCAATACAAACACAACTGTGGCACAGAAGCTTTAAGACTGCTCGTCAAATTCTTACGTACATGAAAATGCTGCAGATCTGACTGTTTTTGTTCATTTTCTAAAACAAGCTGAGTAAACCTGCTTAATTCAGAGCTATGCTCTGTGACTTTACTGAATCAAGCCTTAAATTCTCTTTAACCATGTAACATGTATGATAATAGGCCTTTAAAGTCCTTAAACCACTGACTGTCTGCTCTCTGTCAGATATGAGCAGTGAGAGGAAAGCCCTGCTGGAGAAAGCTTACCCAGAAGTCCTTGCTTTCTGTCGCAGCCTGGGGCTGGTGTTTGAGGTAAGTTTCTGTTTTAATATTAATCCATAAGCAATGATGGGATATGGTGCGATACAAAATGATACAAACTCCATTACAATTCATTAAATTACGCTCTAACATTATGTTACACTGCGCTACAAGACGTTATGATGTGATACAATACAATAAAGGACAATACAATATGATGTAAAGTGATGCAATGTGAAATTAAAATAATACAAAGCACAATATAATATAACGTGAAACAATATACATATGAGAAAGAAACAAAAAACATTATGAGGTAAAACAACAGTCACTGGGCTATATGATACTGTACAATAAGATATGACACTAAAAGATGTGGGAATTTACTGTATGAGATGAAACGATTAAACTAGGATAAAATACGATATATGATAAAACACAACACTGCATGATAAAAGAAAGGATACAAAAGACAGAATACGAGACAAAAAATGCGGCCCAGAACCAACCCCCAGGTGGCCGAGCCTGTGGTCATGCCAGAGATGTAGAGGGCAACCTGTTTTGCAAGTAGGCCTATGACAATAACAAATTTTGCAGGGCGATATATTTTCCCACAAATTATTGCTGATGAACGATATTATTGTCAACATTATTTTGAGACCAAATTAACCACTAATGTAATGATAATATATCATAATTATGCAAGTACACCCTTTCAAATGCAATAAGCTTTTATTTCCCATGAGTATTTTTTACCATTTCATTGGAATGTCAAGAACTTTTAAATATCCTAAATAAATAAAACGAACGCACCATGTTGCTCTGTTCCATTTGTATTTACTTTGTTGACCAAACGCCTCAGTGAGTGTTGACTGTCGGGAAGAAGGCTCTGCATCTCAAGGTGCAGTTTTTTCCCCAGCTGGTGAAACTGGGTTTATAGGTTATGTTTTAGGCAGGCATGCCACCACTTTCGAACAAATTCGGCATACTGGCTTGTCCGTGTTGATGGGCTCACCTTGCTCATTCAGTTTGAAGCTGAAATATTCCCACACCGGGGCTATGGCATTTGGCTTTGCAATCATCTTTTTTCCTCCTAATTTCTACTACATTACCTTGCGTTGCTCCTCACGAGGCTCACTTGCTGCACTGTTTGTGTGTGCTAGCAGAGGAAAAAACATGTCCTCTTCAGCTGTAGCTACATGTGCAAATTTAGGTTTTGTGCACTTTAAGATACGCCTGGGTAAGATGTGACCAAAATTATTATTTACAGAATTTCATTTTATTTTTTCATTCTATTTATTTTATTTTTGTTCAAGTGAAAAAAACATTTCCACTACCTTAAATTCAAATAGAGCTCTGTTGTTGTGTTTTATGCACTTTTTGATGTGCTTTTGTCATGTTGTCAAATTTAAAAGGGAGACTATGAATAAATAGTGAATATTTTTCATCAAATTGAACTGTATTTGTTTGAAATTTGACGTTACCAGCTGCTAACTCGGTGCAGAACATGTCTGGCCCAGCTACATTTCTTGATTTTCAAAATTGGCCTAGTTGGATTTGTAATTGAATAGCCCTGCAATAAAATAAAATACAATACAATATATGATTAACCTTGCAAAGCAGATAGATTCGCCCCTTTCCTTGTTTCTCACTGGTGAATCCATCTTGCAAAGCTCCTGTCTGAACAGTTTGGGCGTGGTTAGAAAGTGACAGGACCAATCAGTGACGAGGGGCAGTGTTTTCAGGCACGGCGGAGTCTTGACGTAAGCAAGCAGCAACAAAAGGCTGGTGCAGTTATAGCGGAAGAGATTAGCGTGGATGCTGCTAAAGCGCCAGTTTTATCCGAACTTGACAACATTTCTTCATTAAAAGAAGAACAAAGAACAGCAGTGAGTTGTTCTCTTTTCAAAAACAACAAAAGTCAAGTACTGACATGTCTACAGTTGCCATGGTTCACGTTATGCAGTTCTCTATGGAGTTTACTTCTTAATGAGCGGCTATGACATCATGTGTTTCTTTGCTCTGATTGGCCCGTAAAGATGTGACAGACATCATCCAGTCACCCTCAGAGTTTTTGTTTTTTAAAGGCTCTTCCCTTTCCCAAACACCGTCTATGGAAGGTTTACCAGAAGGATGTGTGAAACATATCCATCTGGCATGTCTGGTTAATATACGTTAATTTACACTACATTATGAGTGATACAGTAAGATACAACACGACATATGATACAATACAGTGCTTAACAAATGTATTAGACCACCTGTCATCTCTGTCTCAGAGACCATCCAGCATCATGAAGTGCTTTAATGCGGACTCTTTCATTTTCAGTCAGCTCTCCACGTTTTACCATTTTGAACAGGAATGAGGAATTTCAAACTGAATTCACCCAAATTCGAGCCAGCTCACTGGGCTTCTCTGAGAAGTCAGAAATGAATCAAGCATAACATTCAACCACTAAAACTCATTTTTCTGTTTAGGAATGACAGTAAATAACTATAATTTTAAATATTAATCAAGAAATATTAATGTGCTTTACTATTTTTTCAGTTTTTTGTAAATCAGTAAATTTGAAAATTCATTGATAACAATAATAATTCTATTTAAGCATTAAAAATATCATTTGGGTTGAAAAGCTTCTACATATTGGTGTATTAACCATTGCAGAAACATAAAAAATGATTTTGTTAATTACCAGTGCTGTTAATTTAGGGCAGCTGTGGCAGAAACCTGACTTTGGTTGGGGTTAGGGTGGTTAAGTGCTGTACAATATAAGATGGAGTTTGATTTGATATGATGAGATACAATACGATTTGATATGATACAACACCATATGGTAGGATATGATTGCTGAATGATGTCACTTCCTGTTCAGGTGGTGGATCTGCGATGGGGGATTCGAGGTGTCCCGTCTGGAGACCACGAGGCCGGTGAGATCTTCCTGCAGGAGATCAGGAACTGTCAGAGGATTTCAGCCGGACCAGCCTTCATCGTGAGTCTTTTACTTTAATCAATATTTTCTTTTGTTATTTGTAACAATGAATCATTCTTTTATAAGGAACAAGGTTGATTTGTTTAAGTTTTTAAGTTAAGTAGCACATGATGCTTTCTTCTTAAATCAAATTATTTAGAGCACGGGTGTGAAACTCAAGGCCCGGGGGCCAAATGCGGCCCATGGCGCAGTTTTACCCGGCCCACAAGATCATTTCATATTTGAATTAGAAATGCCTCACCTGAGTGAGGTCTTCAGTTTTTCCTCCAGTATAAAAATGTAGATTTAACCTTGAAGATTAATATAAAAATCCTTGTTAAGTCATAAAAACCTGATAAAGTAAAGGGTTGAAATAGTCAGGAATGAGGGAAAGAAATTAATTTGTGTTTACATTATATATTTTCATTTTGCATCCCAAAATTATGACCTAAACTTAGGATTTTGACTTTTTATTTCATATTTTGACCTTTTAAATTCATAATTTTGACCTTTTCTCTCATATTGAGACCTTTTTAAGTTCATAATTTTTCATTTTAGATCATATTATGACCTTTCAAACTCCTGACTTTGTTTTTTAATCCCATATTTTCACTGTTTAAACTCATATTTTGACCTTTTAGAGTCTCTATTTTGAATTTTATCTTCTTTTTTTAACTTTTAAAGTCTTGAGTTTGTATTTTATCTCATATTTTGACCTTTAAACTCATGATTTTAACTCTCTATTTCACATATTTGCCCTTTTAAACCTTACTTTGACTTTTAATTTTGTATTTTGACCTTTAGGACTTTTAAAATTGACTTTTTATCTTAGATTTTGAGCCTTTAAGTCATTTATTTAATTATTTAGCATTTACTTGACATGGACACACAGTAGCACTGATGCTGTGATAATCATCATTTTGAGTTTGTTTTTTTGTTTGTTTGTTTGTTTTAGAAATCTTACAGTCATTTATCATCACTGTTTAATTTTCCCTATTATTCATTACCTGTGAAAACAGGGTGGACAGTTTTTGGTTAAATGTTGACCCTGTTAGGCCCTCAGGTTAGACCTAAATTCAGATTTCAGTCCCTGCTGTGATTGAGTTTGACACCCCTGATTTAGAGCATTTTAGACAGTTTTTTTCCAGAATTTGCTAGCATTGTAATGGATTCTCAAAGAAAGAATTTCACACCGACTTTTAACAGCTTTTCCCCCTAACTGTGTGAAATTCATCAAGTAAGCAGAGGAGGTGGGTGGAGCTAAGATCAGCATCTGTACTCGTCATCTTTTGTTGTTGTTTTGATTGAGAGCCCCCCTGGTGGTTCACTGATCCAGCATTATCTTAAAACTTCTTCTTCCTCCTCTCTTTATTTCCTGTGTTGGGCTCCAAAGGCTCTGCTGGGGAACCGGTACGGCCACCGCACTCTTCCTCGCCTCATCCCAGAGAAACACTTTGAGGCTCTGTTGTCCAAACTTTCCAGAAACCCTGAAGGTATCAAGCAGCTGAGTCAGTGGTTCCTAAAGGACAGCAATGCTGTCCCGCCCACCTACGTCCTCCAGCCAATCACAGCTCACTTCCCACACTACAGCGACCTTCAACCTGAGAGTGGGCCACAGCATGACAAAGATGTCCTCTCTTGGCGTTTCACAGAGACTCAACTGTTGCAGCTCCTACGCTCCGCCGCCACGGACGCCGAGGCAGCTGGTGACATCACAGCGGAGCAGAAGCAGCTTTTCATCACATCAGGTCAGAGACGGTCTCTCTGTTTGGGTGTTTATCAACCGTCTCTGTGAAATCTAAGTGTGTTCTTCTTCTGGTCCACAGTCACGGAGCGAGAGTTCGAGCATGGTTTGAGTGATCAGGCCGCTCTGCTCTTCATCAGAGAGATTCCTCGCCAGAGAGTAAGGGATGGACCAAAACGTCTTGCCAAGTACATGGACTTGACTGCCGACGGCCTCCTGGACTCAGAAGCTCAGGGGCTCCTCGCCAGTCTGAAGGCCCGTCTCTACGCCACGTCACAGAAGATCCTTAACCTACACTGTGTGGAGCTCAGCAAAGGAAGCATCGACCCCAAACGCAAGGAGCACGCTCAGTACCTGGACAGCGTCTGCGAGCAGTTTGTCTCTCAGATGAAGGCGAGGATCGGAGCGGCGGTGGAGTCGTCTGTGGTGACGATGGCGGAGTGGAGGAGGAGGAAAGCTTTGGGAAGAATCCAGGAAGAGAAGGAGGACCTCTCAGACTGGCTGGTTGAAGAGGTTGGACGCCACGCTGCCATGAGCAGCGAGCTGAGCAGAGATCTCCACGGCAGGGAGGGGCTTCTGGGTAAACTCTGCCTCGCCATGTGGGAGCGGACCAACGTCCCTCATGGCCCGCTGGTGGTGCACGGGGCTGCCGGGATGGGGAAGACAGCTCTGCTGTGCAAGCTGGTGCAGGAGATGCGTGGTGTCCTGGAGGGAGGGGCGTTGGTGGTGATCAGGCTGCTGGCAGCGGGTCATCCTCAGAGGCCCAACATTGACCACGTCCTCCGCAGCGTCTGCCTCCAGATCTGTTTAGCGTGTGGCTTGGCGCCACCTTCCCCGCTGACGGCGAACACTCACCTGGAGCTGCAGCGGTTCTTCCAGAACGTTCTCATGGACATCTCACAGCAGGGGAACACTGCTCTCATCATTCTGGACTCTCTGGATCAGCTCTCAGACCAACACCACGCCCACAAACTTTACTGGCTGCCCACTGACCTCCCGCCCAACATCCACCTGGTGGTTTCCATGGATACCAACAGTGAGGTGTTCGCCAACATGCGGCTGAAGTTGGAGACGCTGAAGAGTTTCTTTGAGGTGGAGCGTTTGTCTCGTGATGAAGGGAAACAGGTGATGGAGTCGTACCTGAGAGCATCCCAGAGAACTCTGACCGCCGAGCAGAGCGGCGCCATCCTGCAGAGTTTCGACGCCACCGGCTGTCCACTACACCTCAAACTGATCCTGTCAGCAGCCAAACACTGGGCGTCCTACACCCCGATCACCCACATACACCTGGGTAAAAACACAAAGGAAATGATGTCACAGCTTCTCCTGATGCTGGAGGAGAAACACGGAAGAGAGCTGGTGGGCGGAGCCTTAGGATACATCAGTCTGGCCAGGTGAGGGAGCTGTTTTGAGCTGAAGACATCAGACCTCTGCTTTAGTCTCAGCTGCAGAATTAAACAGCACTGAGATGGGTTACTGGCTTCTTTTCAGCTGAGGACCGGTGTGTGGACTGGTGCCTTACAACTCTCCACATTTAACACAAAAGAACTGGTGCAAGAACACAATATTACTGGGAGCTGCCAGGAAAAGACTATTTTCTCTTTTTAAGGGTCTTTATCTTATTAGTTTGACTTTGAATCAACTATTTTAATGTGGAAAAGTTGCAAACTGTGGCTAAAATATAAGTAACAAGTAAAGACATATATTAAAAGGTGCATATTAGGGCCACTCCAAATTAAATAATAATTTTAAAAAATGATAAAGAGGAGCAGTAAATTAAAAAAAAGGAAATCATCATTCCAAAAAAACTCAAAATTTAAAAAAATAAATAAAAATTAATGAGTATTTAAGCTCAGACCTCTTTGAGTTGTTAAATTTTAAATTGATGAAAGAAAAATGTTCAATTTTCTAGTATAAAATGCCATTATTTAGAGGTCAAAATGTGTGTTTGAGTTTAAAAATTAATGTTTTTTTAAGAGACAAACCTTCACATTTTTTAAGTTTGAAAAGTCCAATGTTTTTGAGAAAAAACTACATATATTTTTTAAGTTTAAGAAGCCTTGCAGGCAGATTGCCCATTGTTGGCTGTAAATATTGGTCTAAGATAAGCAATTGCTGGCTCTAAATAGTAGCCTAAGATTAGCCATTGCTGGCTGTAAATATTGGCCTAAAATTAGTCATTGTTGGCTGTAAATATTTGCCTAAGATTAGCCATTGTTGGCTGTAAATATTGGCCTGAGATTGGCCATCGTTGGCTGTAAATATTAGCCTAAGATTAGTCATTGTTGGCTGAAAATATTGGCTTAAGAGTAACCATTGTTGGCTGTAAATATTTGTCTAAGATTGGCCATTGTTGGCTGTAAATATTTGCCAAAGATTGGCCATTGTTGGCTGTAACTATTGGCCTAAGGTTAGCCATTGCTGGCCATAAATATTGGCCTAAGATTAGTCATTGTTGGCTGTAAATATTAGCCTAAGATTAGCCATTGCTGGCTTCAAATATTGGCCTAAGAGTAGCCATTGTTGGCTGTAAATATTGGCCTAAGATAAGCCATTGTTGGCTGTAAATATTGGCCTAAGAATAGCCATTGTTGGCTGTAAATATTGGCCTAAATTTAGCCATTGTTGGCTGTAAATGTTAGCCTAAGATTAGCAATTGCTGGCCATAAATATTGGCCTAAGATTAGCCATTGTTGGCTGCAAATATTAGCCTAAGATAAGCCATTGTTGACAGTTTTTGGCCGAATGTTGACCCTGTTAGGCCCTCAGTTATACCTAAATTCAGATTTCGGCCCCTGTTGTGTTTGAGTTTGACACCCCTGCTCTAAATTTAGCTTTTATAGTGGCTCTAACACGTTGGCATAAGAATTTAAAAAGTAATATAAAAAATCTGAAAATGTCCAAAAGACTCCTCTAGCTGAAAGAGCGTTTTACTAAATGTCTATTCTGCCGGTATACGTGTTCATTCTGCAGTTATTCTTGTTTATTCTGCAGTTATTTGTTTTCATTCTGCAGTTATACATATTTATTTTGCAGTTATACGTGTTTGTTCTGCAGGTATACATGTTTATTCTGCAGTTATTCGTGTTTATTCTACAGTTATTCGTGTTTATTCTACAGGTATACGTGTTTATTCTGCAGTTTTATATGTTTTCATTCTGCAGTTATACGTATTCTGCAGTTTTATGTGTTTATTCTGCAGTTATTTGGTTTTATTCTGCAGTTATACGTGTTTATTCTGCAGTTTTATGTGTTTATTCTGCAGTTATTTGGTTTTATTCTGCAGTTATACATGTTTATTCTGCAGTTATATGTGTTTATTCTGCAGTTTTATGTGTTTATTCTGCAGTTATTTGGTTTTATTCTGCAGTTATACATGTTTATTCTGCAGTTATATGTGTTTGTTCTGCAGTTATTTGGTTTTATTCTGCAGTTATACATGTTTATTCTGCAGTTATATGTGTTTGTTCTGCAGGTATACATGTTTATTCTGCAGTTATATGTGTTTATTCTGCAGTTATACGTGTTTATTCTGCAGTTTTATGTGTTTATTCTGCAGTTATACGTGTTTATTCTGCAGTTATACGTGTTTATTCTGCAGTTTTATGTGTTTATTCTGCAGTTATTTGGTTTTATTCTGCAGTTATACATGTTTATTCTGCAGTTATATGTGTTTATTCTGCAGTTATACGTGTTTATTCTGCAGTTTTATGTGTTTATTCTGCAGTTATACATGTTTATTCTGCAGTTATATGTGTTTATTCTGCAGTTATACGTGTTTATTCTGCAGTTTTACGTGTTTATTCTGCAGTTATACGTGTTTATTCCAGGACTGTGTGCTCCTGTATCAGCTCTACAGTCACAACAGCAAAAATAAAAAAAATCCTTTATTAAATAAATGTAAACAATGCTGAAAAGAGAAAATGAATCCATGTTTTCTGAATCCTCAGGGAAGGTCTGATGGAGTCAGAATTACGTGATGTCATGTCCCTGGATGATGATGTCATCACCGAGGTTTACAGGTACTCCCTCCCTCCGACCCCCTCATTGATCCGGCTGCCCCCCCTTCTCTGGGCTCGGCTCAGGCGTGACCTGGAGGACCAGCTGGAGGAGCGCTGGGTGGGCGGAGTCATCACCATCACCTTCAACAACAGGTAAAAACTAAGAAACAGATCTAATCCAGGTCAAAGGTCAGATATCTGAGTAACATGTGTGTCCAGGCGTCTGCGTGAGGTGGTTTCAGCTCGATATCTGACATCAGAGCGGAGGGGGCGGAGCCTCAGGGTCCTGGGGGAGTTCTTCCTGGGTCGGTGGTCAGGGAAACTGAAGCCGGTGGCTTTGCCGGGTCTGTCGCTGCTGCTGTCTGACAGAAAGGTACGATCTGATTGGTTGGTTAGGTTGTTTTCATGATCCTTCCCTCCTGAGGATAAACCCTGGTCATGTTCATGGCTTTGACACAAAAATCTTTGACACTACCACTAGACTCTTATGTAATTTTTCACTGCCAGTGATTTCCTCTCTGTCCGTGGTGAATTTTGATTGGCTGTCTGGTGTCACAGGTCCCGCCCCAGCCGCTGTGGTTTGCTCCAGGATTGGCTAATGTCAGGAAGCTCCAGGAGCTGCCATATCACCTGCTGCACGGCGGTCTGTGGGACGAACTTCGACAGGAAGTTATCGGTAAGACATGAAAGGAAGTTCAGTTTTAACCTTAGGTGTGCCCCGAGGTTCAGTCATAGGACTTATTTTATTTTTCTGTTTGTATCAAAATCTGTGTGATAACCTGTTAAATGTATTGTATCATTTTTATGCAGATGACTCCATTATTTCTTGCTGCTAAACATCGATTACACAGGCTTTTGAGTATTTACAGTCTGCTTTTAATGTTGTTCCAACTCATCTGCAGAAACTCAGATTGGTTTTCATGGCAGACAAAATCAAACTCATGGTGTTTTCTAACACAAGTGAGTTACCAGAGAACATCCCAGCGATCTTAACTTTGCAAGGAAGACCCAGAGCTGCCCATAAGGGGGGGATAAAGAGGAGGGCTCTCTGGGGCCTGGCTATATGGGGCACCAAGGAGGTCAGGAAAATCCTAGTCCATATTAAGTTAATCTGTGATAACCTGAATAGTTCTCTCGCTTGCCGTAGTACAGAATAGCCTTTTTAAAATGTAAACCTCTTTTGTTAAAACAGAGTTACCCATTTTGGTAATGTTAACAATGTGAGTGGCTTAAGGTAAAATGATGTAATAATTACAAAAAAGAGGGAAAAAGCTGAAAATTGGCAAAGAAAAAAAAAGATGGAAAATAAGTAGTAAAAATGGGCTGAAAAAATGGCAACACTGGGTCCCAAAAAATGGGATGACAAGGGGAATATGAGCTAAGAATGGCAAAATCGAAAAGAATAAAGGGAAAATTGGTAAAAACAACAACAACAAAAAAAAAAAAAAAACATCAAAAATTGGTGGACTAATTGGTTTAAAAAAGTAGTCACAAAGTGTCAAAAATCGGTAAAAAAAAAATAGCTCAGAAAGACACAAAATAATGGTAAAAAATGGTTAGAATGTGGCAACAGTTGCTAAAAGAAGAAAAAATAGGCAAAAATGGGTTAAAAGTGGCAAAACGGTTGCAAACATGGGCATATAAAGGAATAAAAGGGATTAAAGGAGGTATCTCAGATAGAGTACTGATACCAAACTCTGATAAGAGTTGTACCTGTCATGTTGCAGGCAGTGCAGAGTGGCTGTACTGTAAGGGCAGGATGTGTGGGGTATCTTCAGTGATCCAGGACCTGGACCAGTGCTCCCAGTACATGGACTGCACTGAGACCGGACTCATCCGGGATGCTCTGGTCCTCATTAAACCCAGCCTGGACTTCCTGGAAGGTCACATGGGTCAGTAATTCTCTTTCAACATGGTGTTTTTTCCTCAGATTACTACTCATAATTGACCTGCCTTTAATAAACCTCTATTTTTTTTTAAGGTTTATTTTGGGCATTTTTGTGCCTTTGTTTGATAGAGGAGGATAGTGGATAGAGTTGGAAACAGGGATGAGAGCGGGGGAGAGACATGCGGTGAAGGGCCTCAGGCCGGATTCGAACCCGGGCCGTCCGCATACATGGGGCGCGCCTTAACCACTCGGCCACCTGCGCCCCAATAAACCTCAATTTTAGCACTAAAATCTAATTTGCATAAAGAAGATGTCAGTCATCACAAACTAGCTAGTACCTGGGGTTTTCTTTAAACTGTGCAGAAACACAACTTGGTTTTTATTCTAACTCTCCTGTTATGAGTGTTTTCTTCATTAGAACAGATTTTTCTGCTTCTGTCATCATTACTAAAGTTGTTGCACAAGATTTGTGTTTGCAAGAGACACACATCTCTCTTAAAGGGCATTTTAGCCATCACTTCTTAACAGATGTATAAACAACTCTAGATTAGGATAAAATAAGGTAATAGATGCATGGGGGTGGATCACGTTTGAGGCCTTAAAAAGACAGAAATAATCCCGGTGCCTTTTTCCCTCTCGTTTCAGACATGGCTCTGTTCTACACTGAGCTGCTAGCTAGACTCTGCTCTCTGGCCAAGCCTTTCCCTGCTGTGATTGGCCGGCTGTGCAGCCAATGTGAGGAGTGGTTGCTTACGTGTCCGGAGCCGATCCTCATCCCCAAGTGCAGCTTCCTGCAGCAGCCAGGGGGGGCGCTGCAGCACACACTGACTGGACTACAGGGAGGTCAGACTCTCATCTCTGTTCAAATATTCGACCTTAACATGTTGAATCTGAACAAAAGGATGGGATATTTTATCATGTGAAGTCTCCTGGTTTCTTTGTGCATTTGTGGTTGTAGTTGTATAGTCCAATCATGTCTCAGTAGTTTTCAGAATTAGAATCAGGTTTTGATTAAAAAAATATAGGAAGCTATAAACTGTAGAAACTATTATAAAACTAGAAAAGCAGACCTCCGCCATTAGCCCTATCTCCCAATAGTGAAGAATCCTTTAAAAAATTCCTGGATCCATCCCCATGTGCCCCCCCATGATGAAATGGTCTTAACTGAATAGACGATGATTGCTGATGATAACAGAAGGATTCTGATTGGTCAGAAATGAATAGTTGGATGTTTACAGTAAAACTAAGTAATCAATTACTTTCTCACTGAGGCTAAAAGAGAGAGTTTTTGACCCTTAGGCATCCCTTCAAACAACTACACACATATGTCCTTAGGGGGCAATTTCTGCACCTACTTTAAATGCTGAAATTCATGATTTATATTATTTTTTTAACAATTTGGTTTTTTTTTTCTGTTATCATTTCCAGCTCTGATCATGACATAGCAAATTTTTGGTCATTTTCAGGATTGTATGTGTTTTTAACCCTTAAATGCCTGTTTGTTCAATTTTCTATTCATCAGATGAGGTATTTTCCATATTAAAAATGCTAAGTGGATTTTTTTTTCATCATTATCAAAGACGGTCACAAGTCATCAGTTACCACCAACATAGGTTTTATGCATCTTAATTTTTTTTGCAGTGTCCAGAAATTGATGACCCCTAGGAAACATTTTGACCCCTACGGTTATATTCATCATTTCTTCTTGTTTTTCAAATTGATTGATTGATTTATTTTTGTAATCACCTCCAGTCCTAATCATAACATCGTTTGAAATTCCTGATACTCTAAACTTTTGACTTCCTGTTTGGAGATTTCTAAGCAACAGGTATTGATGCGGTTTGGCAGCGCCGGCACTGATATAGACCTGCATTGTTTCCCCAACGAAGCGCGCTGGACTGGTGCTTCAGAGATGCAATTTCTCATACCTAACATGCAAAACTGAAGTTTATATTCATATCAACACCCACAGAACTTTTTCATTAAATTTCTTTATGCCTTTATGTCACAGAGCTATAAAAAAATCCCACTGTAAGTGTGTCTTTTAAGTGCCCTACGGATACACACTTGGCCCAAAAAGGATAACGGCGCCATCTAGTGATTAGGAGTAAAAATTGCAAATCTAAGGTCCCCATTCAAAATTGCATCACAAAGAATGGCAGTAACAGTTATACATGGTATTGCAAATTTGCAGTCAAAATAAGCAGTTATAATGGGTTTAAATGGACAAGTTTTGTCCCCAAGGGACGCCAACGTGAGTATTTTTCCAATGTACAATACCAAACAGGTCAATGTAATAATTTGGCTTGAAAAATGAAAAATGAGAAAAAATACACATCTTTGTGCAGTTTCATGCCAATCACATCAACAGAACACAAATCAGTTCAAGAATTCCAAAACAGAATGTAGGAAATGTGCCTCGTTATACCTAAGGGTTAAGTTTTACCTGTTCTTTGTGTCTTCAGGTGTTCTCTGTCTGGACCTCAGCGTGGAGGCGGAGCTTTTGGTCACCGGTTCAGATGACGGTGTGGTGGCGGTGTGGAGTCTCATTGACCAGCAGCTCATTCACTCCCTGACTGGACACACAGGTCAGTCAGTATAGAACAGGGGTGTAGCGCCCCATTATGTAATAACGCCCCATTATGTAATCATGTAATAAATATTCAAGTCATTATGTAATAACGCCACATTTTGTAAGCCACCAAGCGGTTAGGGTTAGGGCAAGGTAGTAGGGTATACCCTGGAGCCCACCTTAAGTCCTAGGGTTAAGGTTAGGTGTTTAGTCTAGAGCCCTGAAGGGGGTTTAGGTTTAGGCATAAGTCACTAAGCGGTTAGCGTTAGGGCAAGGTCGTCCACACTAGCCCACACTAAGTCCTATGGTAAGGGTTATTACATAATGGGGCGTTATTACATAATGTGATGCTACAAGGGGTGTCAAACTCAATCACAGAAGAGGCCGGATTCTGAATTAAGGTCTAACCTGAGGGCCTAACAGGGTCCACATTTAACCAAACTGTCAACCTTATTTTTCGCCAGTAATAAATTATGGGAAACAAATATTAGCAATTATGAAAAAGTCAAAATGATAAGGTAAAAGGCTCAAAATCTGAGATAAAAAGTCAAACTTATTTGTTCAGAAGGTCAAAACATGAAATTAGATGTTAAAATAATGCTTTTAAAAGGCAGATATATAAAAAGGCAAGTCACAGTCATGTTTTTAAGGCAAAAATAGGGCTTTAATTTGAAAATAGTGCACCCGAAATGCCAAAATACAATATAAAGATAAAAATATTAGATAAAAAGTCAAAATAATCAATTGAATAGATCAAAATTTGAGATAAAAAGTGAAAATAATAAAATAGAATATGTAAAATAAAAAAGAGATAAAGTCAGAAATATTAATTGAATATGTCAAAATGTTAGATAAAAAGTCAAAATAATTCATTGAAAAGTCTGAATGACAGACTGAAGTTGTAATTGTGCAATGTAAAACTGAAATATGAAATGAAAACACAAATGAATTTGTTTCCCCACATTTCTTTTAATCTAGATATTTTTACTCTTTATTTTTTTCACAATTTTATATCTCAAGGATATTGATATCAACAAGGTTAAGTTTACGTTTTTATACTGAAGGAAATCTGCAGACCTCATATTTCAAGGCCAGTTATAATAAGAATATGATCTTGCGGGCCAGGTGTAATTGTACCACGGGCCGGATTTGGCCCCTGGACCTTGAGTTTGACACCCCTGGTATAGAAGGATTCTCAGAAGAAGGAGTGTTGCTAACTGATTAAAACAACCGATCCGGTTAATAACAGGCTTTATTATGACCTTTTACAAGAAAACAGGAAAAAACAATCAATCACAGATGGTGTTGATCTTTAAGAATAGAAATATGATAACAATTAAGAGCACTGAAAATTTTCATTGTCTGTTTTCAGCAATTTAACACAGATAGAGTGAGATTAATCTGCATGTATTTCTTTAATTGTGCTGTTTTTTTGTGCTTAATTAACCAAAATCCATCAAAATGCTTGACAGCGTTTTTAATAGCACTACCAAACATATGATGATGTGCTTTTTTATTTTCAAGGTGCAGTTCTGTCCGTCAAAGTGCTTGAAAGCTCCGCCCACTGCCTCTCATTGGCTGGTGACGGCTCTCTGAGGAAGTGGAGCCTAACTAATGGCAAACAGCTGCTCTGTATCGAGGAGGCGGTGCCAGTAGACTCATTCGCACACCTCCACCTGTCCAAACAGCTGATGTTTGTTTACATCAAGAAAGAGGTATGTCCTACTACCACCTCACTGCTAATGCTAATGAAAACGCCGCTACTGCTGCCTAAGTGAAAACGATAAATGTCTAAGTGAGATTTTTACCAAATAAAAATCTGCAATGTAAAATAAGTGTCTGCATAAATATTCCCCCCTTTAAAGTGACTGATCTAGTTTAACAGAGGCCCAGACAGTTGGTGCTAGTAGTCCGGTAGAAGTGGGGATTATTTATGCAGACACTTATATTACATTTCTGATTTTTATTTCATTCACATTACTTTGTAGAAATCTGTTTTAACTTGACATTAAATAGAGTTTTTGTGGGGGGTTTTTCTGTAAAAAAGCCAGTTTATTTTGGCCATAATTACCTCCACCAAGGAGGTTATGTGATCGACAGGGTTAGTTAGTTTGTTCGTAGCAACATAACTCAAAAAGTTATAGACAGATTTTGATGAAATTTTCAGGAAATGTCAGAAATGGCATAAGGAATAACTGATTAGATTTTGGGAGTGATCAGATCACTGTCTGCACTGTATGCATTGAATTTTTTTTATAGTCCAAATGCCATATTTTAGCTCCATCTGTCCTTGTACGTCCATATTCCTGACATACAGAAAACTGTTAATAAAACACTCTATTTAATTTTTTTTTAACTTTCACTGACTCAAATCTCTTCAACAACTTCAACCCTGACCACTAAGAATAATAATAATAATAATAATGTTACACCCTTTTTATGCCAGTTATTGTCCACTATGCCTGTGACTTGGATTCAGTGAGATAGCGTCCATGCTAAACAGATGAGTCTATCAGAGCCAAAAACACACCACTTTTACCAACCTTCTCTCCAGCCTCCTCCTCTACCAAATCATATGCGAGCAAATGCATTTGTTCATGTTGGGTTTATTTTATGTACAGGCATAAAAAATCAGAGGAAATATGTAGGATATGAATCACGAACGTGCATTTCCACCTCTAACCAAAATGTGACGATTACGCTCATTACACGCATATATAAATTTACTTCATGTTTGAGATATGATATATTCTCTCCTATTGATCGAACGGACCCGTGCATCTTCATACATGTCCATCCACTTTCTTAGCCCCAGACTGCAGAACCTGGAAGAAGCATTTTCGACTGTAAACACTCCACTTATGGCATGTCCGGTTGTAGACATAGACGCAGATTCGCACCTGAGCACACACGTAGGAGCACACAAACTTTTCCTTACACATGTAGCCCACTCTCAGACATCCATATCTAGCGGCACAAATCATTTCATTTAATTCTGATGATGTTTAGTGGGTGAAATAGAGCTTCAAACACTCTGAGTCCATGGAAGAAGTCCTGCATGTGAAGGGGTTAAAATGATGCGCTGGCACTATCTGCTGGATCACTGTGGAATGGTGAAATTTAGAGCCCAGGTGATCGACTGACTGCATAGAAAAGGTTGCTATATGTTGTTCTGGTGCCATAGACACACAGTCAAAAAATGTGTTTTTAATGGAAGTCTATTGTCCAGATTTTGGACCAACAAGGATGGATGGAGATATTTGGCGTCAATAGAGTTCTATGGGCAACACTTTTTCTGTTTTTTTTTTTTTTTAATATGAAGAAAAAAAATAACTTTGGCCAAATTTGTGCCTCAATCTATAAAAATGTGACCATCAACTCAAAATAATGATGATAAAAATGATGAATCTCCTCAAAATGGACACAGTAGGATCTGAGGGTTAAATGTCTTGTCACTGTGTTAAATTCATTTAAATAAAGGTTAAATAGGATTAAAAGATCACTGTTTTATTCTCATTTTACACTACCTCCCAGTGTTTTTAAGTTGAGGTTTGTAAATGATTAAATTGTGAGCTTTGTGGTTGGTTTTTTTTGCTTGTTCCAGGTGAAGGTGTGGAGTCTGGACAGCTCTAAGCTCCTCTTCAGCGGCAGTGATAACTCCCTGGTCCTGGGAGTCCTGGAGGATTACATAGTCTCTCTCTCTGACACTGGTCAGGTCAGACTATTTAATCCTGTTAACCCGAGTCAAACTGTGGAGACCCAGCTGGAGAACTCAGAGAGGAGTGTGACTCCTGTGAAGGCTGTGATGTTACCCAAACGAGGGAAAGTGTTCCTGGTGTCCAAAGGAGGATTTCTTTACCAAGTACGTTCTCGCGATTATCCTAACAGAGGAACTGAGGATGTGCATGAGTTTGATCCAAGGCCCTGAAGATCAGTTGTGCAGAATTTTATGTTTGCAAAAACCATTGAACTGTGAAAAAAAGATTAATGATGCACAAAAACTATTTTATCATCTGCAAAATCTTTGCAAAAAAATCTGCAAGACAGGAAAAGATAAAAAAATGAAGAATTTATATCTGTGCTGGTCATGAATCCACTTTAAACATATTTTTTTAGATACGACTAAAGCGTCAGTGGTAATGGCAGCAATGATAATGGGGACATTGTGAAGCGTACATCCAACAGAGTGTGTGTTAATTGAATTCTAATGTTTGATGGATTTCTTGGTGAGTGTGAACCAGCAGGGGGCAGCATTTCCTCACATTCAGTCAGTGTTCAGCCATTAAAATCCCGACTCTGATTTTTTTATCTTCTGGATTTTCCTGCAGATTTCCAGGACGGGTAAACACACCGTGTCTGAGTTTCCTCTGGAACCTTCTCTGCTCTCCGTCACTGAGGAGGAGAAAATACTGATGGCAGGTAAAACTCACAAAGACTCTTTAAATCCCAGAACCCTTCAGTCATGTGTGATTATATCAGAATCTGCTTTCAGGTTCTTAAAGTGTCTGAGATCGTTTCAAGATTATTTCACAGTCCTAGAAATTTCTAGAATATTTGAGGACAGGCTGCTCCTGCTCACATGTTAACAGGTCATTCAGACCCCCCTCATTTTTTCCATTTTATGTAGCAGCCTGATGCTGCAGCCGTTTAAATTTATTTTTATTCTCATTCTGTTTTCACTTTTTCATGATGGGGTACTGAGTGTACATTAATGAGAATAAAGAGGAATTTTTCAATTGTAGCATCAGGCTGAAAAATCAGAAGTTTTAAAAAGTGAAGGGGGTCTGAAAACTTCCTGAACGACCCGTTTATTTGTTTTTTTCCCTTGTCAGAGAAAATAAAAAGTATAAAACATAAAATTTTCTTGTGAGCAGGTGGTGATCGGACTCTGAGCCTGTTTAACATCGACAGAGACTCTGTGGACAGGTTCCTCGACCTCCAACATGACGACCACGTTCTGTCCGCCGCCATCTCATCAGACTGTAGACTGATCGCCACCGGAGCTGCGGACCAACTCATACGAGTACGAGCTCAACACAAACGGGACATGTAGAGAGGATTAGAAATGGAAGGACAGAAGGAAGAAACTTGATGAATCTGTGCAAAAATGTACCACAATTAGAAATAATACAGCCTTTATTCTGGCAGATGTCATGTTTTCAGGTGGCCCAGGTTTACAAAGAATTTAATTTTCTTTCCTCTAATACAGCGTTACTAAACCAAAGAGCCAAGTTGTTGAAAAATACCTTTGCAAGAGCCACAATCTAAGTGGTGAACAGTAGCAATAACAGCTTAAAGTAGCAATAACAACAAGTTTAAGGAGGCAAAATGGTCAACAGAAATGGGTGAATGGGTAAAAATAGGGCAGAAAATTTGGAAAAAGGGTCAGAAAGTAGCAAAAATGGGTGAGAAGTGACAAAAAATGAGTTACAGGTGGCTAAAAGGGGCAAAAAGCAGCCAAGAGTGGCAAAAATAGGAAACAAGTGGTATGTAATGGGAAAAAGTTGCTTAAATGGATGAAAAGTGGCAAAAAAAAAAGGTTAAAAAGGGGAAAATTGGATAAAAGTTGCAAAAAGAAGTGACAAAAATGTACACAAAAAAAGAGAAAACAAGTGGTATTTAATGGCTAAAGGTAGCTTAAATGGGCAAAAAATGGTAAAAAAAAAATGGTAAAAACAGGCAAAAATGGGGAAAAAGGGGAAAAAAACAGGATAAATGTTGTAAAAAGTGGCAAAAAAGTAGGCAAAAGTGGTATTTAATGGCAAAAGGTAGCTTAAATGGGCAAAATGGGATAAAAGTGGCAAAAATTGGAAAAAAGTGGTAAAAATTGGTAAAAAAGTAGGAAAAGGGGTATTTAATGGCAAGCTTAAATGGATGAAAAGTGGCAAAAATTGTTAAAAAGGGCAAAAATGGGATAAAAGTGGCAAAAAAAAAGGTCAAAAAGGAGGGAAAAAGAGATATTTAATGGTAAAAGGTAGCTTAAATGGGCCAAAATGGGATCAAAGTGGAAAAAAACTGGGATAAATGTTGCAAAAAGTGGCAAAAAAGTAGAAAAAAAAAAGGCATTTAATGGCAAAAGGTAGCCTAAATGGATGAAAAGTGGTTAAGGACAAGGGCAAAATTTTTTTCCCTTTTTTAAGGTTTTCTGGGGAAATAATATTAAAATGAAGACATAAAAGAGCCACAAATAATCACAAAAGAGCCACATGTTGAGGATCACTGCTGTAATACATTCAGAAATATCACAAACATCCTAAAGCAGTTCCTATCCATGATTTCAAACGTGTGACTGTAGTCTCAGATTTTTATGGTTGTGTCCTATCATCTGAACCGTCTCTGTCAGATCTGGTCCGTGACCACAGGTGCGTTGTTGGACTCCCTGTGTGGCTCCGATGCTCCCGTCACCTCCGTGTTCCTGCATAAAGGCGTGGTGGCGTCAGCGTCCACAGCTGCTTCCTGCATTCACCTGTGGAGTCTGAAATACGACCAACGACACAAACCCCTCGCCCGCATCCCTGCAGGCTGCGCCCACGTCGCCCTCACCAAAGACGCAGATCGGGTTTTCTACGTCCGACAGCAGAGCCAGACGGAGGTCATCAGCTGGAACAACCTCACAGGTCAGGAACTCTGGGAACTCACAGGATCTGATTCCAGTACTGTTAGACAGGGACCTCAAAGGCCCCCCTCCCCAAGTTCAAGTTGTCTTAATGTGCAAAATATTAAATAACGCACTTGTGACAAAGTCTGTCCACTCTACCTACTCTGACTGCTCTCTACCACGGTGGCTCCCAACCTGGGGTCTGGGCCCCCCTGGGGGGCGTCAGAGATCCCAGGGGGAGTGGGACCCTGTCTCCTACGCGGTGTCAAAATAATGTACATATAGTTTTTAGACCATGATTAGAAACATCGTTTATTAGGGCTAACCTAAAAGATGAAAAACAAAGAGAATCTGTTGATTTTTGTTAAAGACAACAAAAAAAGGCCACTTTTTTAAAATTAATATTATGAAATAATTTATTTTTAAGAAATCTGACTCAGAATTTCAGAGTGTAAAAAGTTTGAAATTTACAAGAACTTTTTAAAATTATTTTGTAAGTTAAAAAAGTCTTTGATTTTGATACTAGAATTTTTTTTTTTATTTTAAATTTACATCAGTGTAAACTTGTGTACAAGAATCCAAACTGAAAACAGAAGCTAGATTTTCAACTTTATAGTCTATAAAAGTCTAAGTTTTGGTCCACGTACATTTACAACTTCTAAAGTAAAAAACATTTTTTCCTCGTAAAAAGATTTTACAATTTTAAACTTGAGGATTTTGAGTTTTTTCTTGAAGATTAATGGATCGTCTTATTTTTTTTCCCCTAGTGTCCCTGGCACTCCATAGTAATACTGGAGAGTTTATACATAGATATTTTGTCAAGAACAAGTGTATCCAGGCCTGTTTATGTTGGGATTTTGTAAAGGAAAAGTATAAAAATTGTGAGTAATTTTTCTAAGTGGGTCCTGGAGGATCGTAGATTTTCTTAGATACAAGTAGACGGGCCCCTAAGGAAACAAGGCTGGGAGCCACTGCTACACCTTTTCATGGTTTTGCTCCAGTTTTTCTTCTTCCAGTTGTTATGAATTCTTAGATTTTTAAGAATCGAGAATCCTTTTCCCCCACAAAAACCCAGTGAACATTCACCCTGCTCGTTTAGGCAAACTTGGTGCACCTGAGGTGGCTGCTCCCAGCTGAGAGCTGTTGTAATCAGCAGGGCTGGGAGGTTATATAGGGAGCAGGCTGCTGCTCAGTTTGGGTTGGGTTTTGAGTGTGTGAGGGTCAACACCATCAGTTGGCTCTCTCTATTTGAGTTTGAGTATAAGGAAAAAGAGATAATGTTGTTTCAGGGCTTTTGGTTTGTGTGTGAGGGGGAAAATCAAAAATATTTGATTTCGCTTACCCCTTATTGGAAAATAACTCCCACCTATCTTTATTTTGGGTCAAATTTTTAGTTCTTCTATCATTTTGATAGACTTAGTGGGTGGCAGTGAGGAGCAATAATCCCCTGCCACCTTTTTGAAACCCTAGACCCATTTTGTTTTGTTCATGCAGTTTTTGTTAGGTTCCCCATTAGCGACCTTTCTTATAAAACTTGGTTTATTACAACAGGTTTATTACAACTTGCATTGTAATAAACCTGTTTTAGCAGGTACTTGTGTTGGTCGCTGTAAAATCTTGAAAATTTGTGTGCTGCATGAATTATGGAGTTTAGTGTGGAGTCATTTGTTGAGAACCCCACTTGGGAGGCACTTAACCTATGTAAAAAGGCTGATCTGTTACAAATTGCTCACCAGTTTGGCATCACAGTAAAGGCAGGCAGTAGAAAGGATGATATTAAACAAGCTGTGGTTTCTTATTTGTTGGAGAAGCAAATTCTCCTTGATGACTCTGAGGCTAAATCAGAGCGTGGTGAGGAAGAAGGTGAAACTGACCCAGCTGAGGATGTTGCTCTGAAACAATTAGAAATGAAGTTCAAGCTTGAACAACTGAAATTAGAACAAAAAAAGAATGGAATTAGAATTTCAGGAAAGAGAAAGAGAAGGACATACGTTTGAAAGAACAGAACATCCGTTTAAAGGAATTAGAACTTGAGGAGCTCAGAATAAAGTCGACACAACAGTTTATGTCCAAAGAGTTTGATCTTGCTCGTAACAGCAGACTTGTGCCACCATTCAATGAAAAAGAGGTGGCTGAATATTTCACACTTTTTGAGCGGGTTGCCGACACATTAAAATGGCCCGAGGAGTTCAGGCCATTGCTACTCCAAAGTGTGTTGGTAGGCAAAGCTCAAAGTGTTTATGCATCGCTGTCTGTAGCTCGAAGTTCTGATTATAAGACTGTGAAGGAGGCCATTCTCCGAGCCTATGAGTTGGTGCCAGAGGCATATAGGCAACAATTAGGTGAGACACAAACTCACGTCGAGTTTGCACGAGAACAACAGAGTTTGTTTGAGCGTTGGTGTAAATCGCAGGAAGTGAAGGATCTAGATGATTTAAAAAATCTCATTCTGCTAGAGCAGTTCAAGCGTTGTGTGCATGAGAGAATTACAACGTATCTCAATGAACATAGAGATTTAACTCTCGAAAAAGCTGCTGTCCTGGCTGATATACTCACTCATAAGTCAACATTTGCACCTAGGTCTCCTAGCACTAACAGAAAACACCCACTAAAATCCCCAATCACCCCTTTTCCAGGATCTGCCATAACTTCAGAGTCAACCACTTCAAGCCAAATAGAATGTTACTACTGCCACAACAAAGGTCACATAGTCCGTGACTGTCCGGTCTTGCAAAAGAAAAATGAGAAACCTAAAACAGTTGCCTTGCTGGGAAGAGACATAATCATTGAACCACTGTTTGAGATCTTTGAACCTGTCAAAAAAGATGTGCCAGATGAGTTTAAGCCCTTTACCTCGGAGGGATTTGTGTCTCTGCCTGGAGATAATGCTAAAAAGCAACCTGTGACGATACTGCGTGACACGGCAGCGTCACAGTCCATTTTGTTGAGGGGAGTGTTACCCTTAACTGAAGAAATGAAAAGTGGAAACAGTGCTCTACTGCGGGGGGTAGGGATGAACTGGTTTAGAGAACCATTGTTTAATGTAAATTTGGATTCTGGCATTGTTAAAGGTTCTGTTGAAGTTGTGATTAGAGATGGTTTTCCTGTAGACGGAATCTCATTTCTCCTAGGAAATGACTTGGCAGGTGACAAAGTCACAGGTCATCTACCAAACCCTATTGTATTGGAGGTGCCTAAAATTGAAGAAAAGGAAGGGTTGGTGGAGTCACACCCTGAGGTTGTGTCTTGTGTTGACACCCGTGCTATGGCTAAGAGAGAAGCTGGTAGCACTCGTTCTGAAGATGTCAGAGATCTCACTTTGGTTGATTTGTCTGAGACATTTTTGTGCGATTCTGACTCTGAGATTTCTCCTGAAAATAAATTGTCTATTCGTGAGCATGTTTATGCTGATGGGGATGTTGAGCATCACATTTCAGTCGGTCTCTCAGAGACAAAATTGTGTGATGCAAACTTTGTTGAAGCCCCTGAGTTGGCTTTACCATTGGACAGCTCAAAGGTGAAAGCAGATGTTGAGATGAACAATGTCTCTACATATCGCATTAAAATGTTTCGTGAGCAGCTCATTGCTGAGCAGGAGAAAGATGATTCTTTGTTACCCCTGTGTGTTGACCTCTGGTTGGAAGAGGATTATGATGGTGTTCCGGTGGGATACTTTAAGAGGAGTGGCGTTTTGATGAGGAAATGGCAGCCATGTCCTCTTGTGAAAGGTGCCAAGTCGGCGGTACCTCAGGTAGTTGTCCCAACACCACTTCGTCCTGAGATACTAAGGCTGGCACATGTAGGGAGTATGTCTTGTCATTTTGGTGTCAATAAGATGTATGACTGGATTTTACAAAATTTCTTTTGGCCAGGTCTGAAAACAGACATTAAGAAAATTTTGTAAAGCCTGTGAAGTTTGCCAGTTAACAGGCAAACCAAATCAAGTGGTGCCAGTTGCTGCTTTGCAACCCATAACTGCTTTTGATGAGCCATTCAGCAAAGTGCCGGTGGAGTGTGTGGACCCCTGGGATGAGGGTGTTCAAGTTTTGTTTGCAAAGAGAAAAATCTTGGAAGATCGAAAAGCTCATTCTCGATCATTTGATGTTGAGGATCAGATGTTGATTTTGTTGCCTGTTATGTCGCCCCTCGAAGTGCAGTTTTCCGGAAAATGCACTGTAGTGAGGGAGATTGGAAGCTTGGATGGCACTGTGTCAAGACCCAACTTCAGAAAAAAAAAGCGATTGCGTCCCATTACCTTGATAATGGTTGTGACACTGATGACCCTGGTTTTGGGATGCTTTGAGGTCTGTGCCTCATTTTCTGGTCCTTTGGTGGTTTATACAGACCACAACCCTTTGTTGTTTCTGCAACGAGCAGCATTTGCTAATTGTAGGCTATTCTGGTGGAGTTTAGCTTTGCAGGAACTACCCTTGGAAATCTAGCATGTAAAAGGAAAGGACAATTTAGGCGCGGATTGTTTATCCCGAGTGGTGGTTGATTAAATCCATTGTATGTTCATCTTTTTTAATGGTGAATCTTTCTATTTTTGAATGACCTTTTCTTCCCTCTCTGGAGGGAAAAAAAAAATCTGATTTGGAGTAAAACAAACAAAACAAAACAAAAAAGTAAAAATTGTGAATCTTTGGAAAATTGTCAAATTTGTTTTGTTCTGTAATCTAGAAAGTTGGCTATTTAAGTTGATGATTTGGACATTATATGGTTTTGTGGCCTGTTCAAACATCTAAAGCCATTTGGTTGCTTAACATTTAACTTTTTTATATATATATATATTGGAGTGGGGGTTTGCTTTGTATTTTGTCAACAAATCTGTTAGATTTGTTGTCTTTTAGGGGGGAGGTGTTATGAATTTTTAGATTTTTAAGAATCGAGAATCCTTTTTCCCCACAAAAACCCAGTGAACATTCACCCTGCTCGTTTAGGCAAACTTGGTGCACCTGAGGTGGCTGCTCCTAGCTGAGAGCTGTTGTAATCAGCAGGGCTGGGAGGTTATATAGGGAGCAGGCTGCTGCTCAGTTTGGGTTGGGTTTTGAGTGTGTGAGGGTCAACACCATCAGTTGGCTCTCTCTATTTGAGTTTGAGTATAAGGAAAAAGAGATAATGTTGTTTCAGGGCTTTTGGTTTGTGTGTGAGGGGGAAAATCAAAAATATTTGATTTCGCTTACCCCTTATTGGAAAATGACTCCCACCTATCTTTATTTTGGGTCAAATTTTTAGTTCTTCTATCATTTTGATAGACTTAGTGGGTGGCAGTGAGGAGCAATAATCCCCTGCCACCTTTTTGAAACCCTAGACCCATTTTGTTTTGTTCATGCAGTTTTTGTTAGGTTCCCCATTAGCGACCTTTCTTATAAAACTTAACACACAAGACGTAACACAGTTATTGTAATTATAAAAAAATAGTAATCAAAGCAACAATAACATCTAAAACTAGAAAAGCAGTCGGAGAGCGCAGACCTCTGCCATTAGCCCTATCTCCCAATATTGAAGAATCCTTTAATAATATTCCTGGATCCCATGTGCCTCCCACCACAGCATTTGCCGATTACTCCCTCCCTGGTGGGGTACAAACATAGTGAGGCAAAGCATTGGCTTTGCTACAGGTGGACTGTCATGGTGGAAGTATTGCCTGCTGGTGTCAACAGATGCACTGACAGTCTCACTCATGGTCTCACCCGACGACTGAAAGTCACAGCAGAGGGTGAATATTCCTCTATTCCTCCTGGCATTGTGAGTATTCTCGCTACAATTTGCTGTCTTTCTCTCTGTTACACTCTGACTCGTCTCCTCCGCCATCTCCTGGTGTAAAGTGGTAACAGCGCAGACCTCCGCCATTAACCCTATCTCCCAATAGTACAGAACCCTTAAAAAAAATTCCAGGATCCAGACGGTGATCCGGATCACTCCCAAAATGTAATCAGTTCTTCCTTATGCCATTTCTGACATTTCCTGAAAATGTCATCAAAATCCATCCACAACTTTATGAGTTATTTTGCTAATAAACAAACGAACAAACAAACCCACCTGATCACATAACCTCCTTGGCGGAGGTAATAGCTTACTTTACAGCCAGAACAGTGGGAAACTTGCAGGCTTTGGCTGGATAATCCTAGACAAAGTAGGCCTTCAGAATAGCCGGTTTCTGAGGATAGTCCCAGTTTTATGAGACCCACCTTGTTCCGGCCCGTGAAATGTCCCTGATGTGAATTTCTAAAACTCACAAAGTTCAGCAGGCGCAGCAGCCTGATTGTGGCTGAGAGACTGCTGATTTAAGTAGCATTTCACTTGAAAACACTGTCTGAAACTGCTGTCAGTGTGCAGAGGTCGTAACTACTGTTGTTATAAGGACTGAACCAGAAGAATCATGAGGCTTTCATGGAGCACTCACGTTAATTTCATGTTGTTGGTGTGAAAAATGTGACCAGGGCAGTGATATGAAAAATCCTCGCCTCTGGTGTCAGAGGGTAATTTCTTCCAAATTATTGCATAAGAACATGGAAGAGTCAGTGGTTTTGGCGTGACAGTTGGTCATTTCACGCCGCAAGGGTCTATACTGCTGCTTCAGTTAACTGGTTTGACTCCAGCAGGACAAGATTACCTACATTTTTATGTATTTTTTAAGTATGTTGTGGCAGATTTGTGGTTTCAGTTGCACTCTGAGGATTCCATACCCCACTTTAGCATCCGGACGTTCCATACCATCGAAGTGAATGGGAAATGAGGTGAAGGAATAAAAACGGTGACTCATCTTTGAAAGGCTGCTGTTAAAAAAATGCTGTATGATATAAAGAGGCTGAGTCACACTGATACAGACTAATGTCCTGGAAATATCTTGAAGGTTGAGTGGAGTTTCTAAGTTGAAGTATGATTGAGTTTTAGGGGTTTAAATGAGGGAAGAAAAATGTTAGAATGTGCCCCTTTTGAACATCCTATCCATTCATTTCAGTGGTCCCAACTTTTTTGAAAATTGTTGAATATCTCTAGTAGTTTGAATGACATGAATTAGAAATTTCATAGCAGGAATGTCCTGATTTGGCTGAATATTCTGACATTTAAATGGTTTGAATACTTTGAAATTTGTTTGATAAGAAGTGAGCCAAAAAAATGAGAATTCTGACTAATGCAGTTGTCCGATTATTTCAGGGCTAATGCAGTAATAAAAGTATTACAGGGGGTTTTTTGCTGATAAATGAAACCGGGCTGTTCTGAACCTTCCTCTTCGTCTCTCTGCAGGCTCCCTATCGGAGCGTATGGCGGTCTCGGCTCAGGTCTGCTGTCTGGAAGTGGCTCAGCACAAACGGCTGCTTTTCTGCGGTCTGACCTCCGGCACGGTCCTCATCTACCCGTTAGCCCTCCCTCAGGAGACGCTCTGTATCCCCCCTCCAGAGAGCCTCAGCAGGGTGATCTGCCTTGCCGTCAGCTTGCAGGAGAAGCACATGGCGGTGGCATACGAGGACTTGGTGTGTCTGTTTGAGATCACCACCAGAGACAGCTTCCCCACGGTGGAGGGGCCCCTGCAGACGTTCCCTCTGTCCCTCCTCCACGCCCCGCTGTCCTCCATGGCCCTGCTCACCGACCGCAGGCTGCTCTACGGGACGAGCTGTGGCGAGGTCAAGCTGCACGACTTCGGCAGTGGCGGCAGCTCTGATCTGGAGGCTCACCGCAGCAGAGTGACGTCTGTGACCGTCAGTAACTGGGGGACTCATGCTCTGGTGGGCTCCGAGGATGCCGTGCAGAGGCTGTGGGCGCTGAACCCGCCGGTCCTGGACCACACCATGGAGTACAAGGTCAGAGAGAACCATGGATCAGTTTATCTGGTTTGGATGATTTCTGCAGAGACAGTCAATGATTCCCATGTTCCTTTTTCAGAATTATCCTGTCAGTTTTTAAAATAACTCTGATATGAAGCCTATAAAAATTAAACACATAGACAGAGAAGTACAGAACCTTTATGCTGTTGTTCAGGGTTTTTTCTTCGAGGGCGTCCTCTCTGCTGCTTTCTCTGAGAGCGACAAGTTCGTCTTCACAGGATCTCAGGACAGAACGGTCAAAGTCTGGGACGTTGCCTCAGGTACGAACCAACAAAACAGTCTGAAATGTCTGAACTGAGCCTCCGCAGCTCGAATCAGACCGTCTGACCACAGACCTTTACCTGTGGCCTTATTTTAAGTCTTTCATCAACGTCCATCTCCTCTCCACCTCCTAGGTAACCTTCTGTTTGTTCAGTACGTCTACTCTCCGTTGGTCAAGATGTTGACGTACAGAAACGGCTTCGTGGCGCTGTCTCGTGGGGGCGCAGTCATCAGGGAGGTCTTTCGCTGTCCGGATCACGTCAGTCCGGAGTGGAACCCTCTGAAAAATGTGAAGGCCCAGTACAGAGTCACATCCAGAGACAAGAACCAGGACGCTTTGCAGAGCTCCGCGTCCGACCTGCAAGACTTTAACCCCGCCCAGTTCAACCTGAACCTCATGAGCATGCTCAAAGCCAAACCCTCCTCAGCATGTCTCATACTGTAGGATAGTGAGGCTCAACCTGAGGCTCCAGAACCCTGAAGTTTGAGGGGATACCATGTAAGACGAAGGAAATAAATTCATAAACAGGTCTCTGACTAGCTCTCATGTACATACTGTACTGTAAAGACAGAGAGCATTATGAATTTTTAATATAAAGATGATTATTGTAGCTTCTTACTGAGGCGCAAACAAAACGTAGAAATCTTAAGGTGCTGCAAGACATTTAAGCCACAGAGCGTAACTTTTACACCTTAAAGCAACTGTTTATAAGTATGGAAGAGGATCAGGGCCATTTTCGAAGGAGAAAATGATTTTAGGCAAGTCGAGCTTGAAGTCAAAATGACAGGGATGAAGTCGAAATTTCAAGAATAAAGTTGAAATTTCAAGAATAAAATTTAAACACAATTTTGTGATTAAAGTTGAAATGATGAGAAATAAGTCTAAACTTGTTATTACTAACAGCGGATCATAGATGCTGTGTGTTTATGTGGCAAAGAGAGAGAATCTCTTTGTTGTTAAAAGGAACCCTGCATGATCAGACAAGTTCATCTTGTCGGATAGATATTTGTATCTCTCAATTACACATTGAATGAAGAAACTCACTAGATATCTGCATTTTGAGTAAATCTGAGTTTATAAATTCACCAGGAGACCGCCACGTTTTGGTCCGTGCTGGCGCAGTGACGTCACAGTTCCACAGTGATCCTCACCGTTCCTATGCAGTAACCTGCTTCAGACTCAGACTGGCAGCCATTGTTAGGGCTGCATCTCAGAAACGCAGCACGTCTCAAGCACAGAGAATTGTAAAGACTGAGGTCTCTTCTATTTTTTATTTGCGCCACAGTTATCTGTCCATCTAGACAGGAAAATGATAAATACAGAGCTATATTTACCTTGTAGCAAATATGTATGTCCACATCTGTAGAAAATGTTTGAAATCTGTTTCTTGACGAACCAGATGAAGGCCACAAGCTAAAATGTGTCTGTTAAATAAAGTTGTTCCTTGAACTTCTCTTCTTTATGAGGCTTTTGGTTTCAGGTAAAGATAAACACAATACAAAAGGACTTCCGGTTTGCGCCTTGCAAAGTAAAAGTCCACTTCAGCAGTTCTTTGGAGAAACTCGTATGTTCGTATGTACATAACACTTTTATTTTGAAAATCTCCCGGCAAGCTTCCACTATACACTGAATCCAGTCACTTGTAGGAGGCTTATTGAGGTAAAACTTAGTAGGAATGACAGAGCTTTGACAGCAGAAAGACAAAACCAACACACAGCAAACTCATGTCAGCAATAGCTGCAAGCAGAAACAACGTCTGGAAAACGGTTACTGCTTAGCAACGGAGAGGAGCGCTGCCGAACCGTGACGTCACACTATCAGCGCAGATCAAAACACGGCAGTCTCCTGGTGAGTTTATGAGCTGAAATGTACTCAAAATGCAGATATATTTAATATACATTTGAGACTTACAAATATCTATCCAACAACATGAACTTGTCTGATCATGCAGGGTTCCTTTTAAATCCAATAATGAGATATAATTTCACATTTATTGATATGAGTCATAAGGCATTTTGTAGAGACAGTCACGATTCTCTGTCTACAACAAAGAGATTCACTCTTTGCCACATAAACACACAGCGTCCATGATCAGCTGTTAGTAATAAGTTTTGACTTATTTCTCGTCATTTCAACTTTTATCTCAAAATTGTTTCAACTTTATTCTCAAAATTTCAACTTAATTCTCATCATATTGAATTTAATCTCAACTTGTCCAAAATTATTTTCTCTTTCGAAAATGCCTCTAATCCTCTTCCGTATATAAGTCCATCTTACAGTCAAACCTGCAAACAAAAACTTCAAATTGGCCCTCTTCAGATAATATGAGACATACATGTCAGACTGTTAGCCTCAGTTGCTAATGAATGCTACATCGTCTGTCTTTGGTCAGTTTTTGGAGCAGATTAACAAAGTTTTTATCATCACTCTATTCGGCTCTTTTCTACTTTTTTCTTTCTGTAAAACCAAACGAGGTAAAACATGTTTTTTTTGTAACAGTGTGTATTCAGGTAAAACAGTAGGCCAACAACGGGACAACTGTAGACACTAGCGGAGTCTTATTAGGACAAAACATCCGTAAATGTTACTCAACCTTGATGTGCTTCTCTGGCTTCTTATAATATCTTTATAATGTCTAACTGATGCTTAAACACAAAAAGTGCAACTGTAGCTTTTTGTCCATGTAGGGTACCGTACTGCCTTTTAAAGGACAAATAAATGAAATGCTCTGTAATGTGTGTTTGTGGGTAATCAGTGTGGGAGAAACAGCCATAAAGTCAGCCAGCAGATAAAGAGTTTCCTGTAAATCCTGGTGTGTTTTATCACTCAGAGTTAAACATTTACAGACGTGCTGACTTCCTGTTACACCTGACACCTGAAACACAGAGCTGCTCTGCTATCAGAGAAACAAGCAGAGTCTGAGGATTTCACTCAGCAGATTCTCTCTTTAGGAGTTTTGTCTTCGTTTCTACGATCAGAGGCAGCGATGGAGAACGTTTGTGCCCTAATATCCTGTTTGCTGCTGACAGTCGGAGCGGCGACGGCCCAGACAGGTACGAGCTGACACCACTGAACAAAAACACCTGAAAATACACCTGTATAATCCTGATCAGACCGTCAAAATATCCCATTAAACATCCATGTACGCGGGAAGAATCAGGATTATCTGGCAGGTATGTGGGCATGCAAGAAGTTTGACTTAGGACAGAGTAATACATCTAACTTTAAATAAACACTGTATAGATTTTTATCAACATCTAGAATAAAACTTTATTATTGACGTAGTTCAGGGGTGTCAGACTCAATCACAGCATTCTGAACTTGGGACTAACCTGAGGGTCTAACAGGGTCAAAATTCAACCATAAAATGTCAACCTTATTTTCACCAGAAATGAATTATGGGTGAAAAACTTGGCACTGATGATAAATGATTTTGTGATTAAAAAGTGAACATGATAAGTTAAAAACTCAAAATCTGAGATAAAGAGTCAAACTTACGAGTTTGAAAGGTAAAAACATGACATTTAAAGTCAAAATAATGTTTTTAAAAGGCAAAATATGAGATAGAATACTGAAACCATGAATTTTAAAATTATAAAAAATGGATAAAATTCAAAATCATGATTTTTAGCAGTCAAAATATGAAATAAAATGAAAAAATCAAGCATTTTAAGGTTTAAAAAAGACATAAAATAAAGCTAGGAGTTGAAAAAGGTAAAAACGTGAGATAAAAGTCAATATCATGATTTTAAAAGGTCAAAAAACAGGGGAAATTAGAAATCATGCATTTTAAGGCAAAAACATGAGATAAAAGTTTAAGTTAGGAGGTAAAAAAGGTCAAAACATGAGTTAAAAGTCAAAATCATGACTTTAAAAGGTCTAAATAGGATGTAAAATTTTAAATTATTAATCTAAAAGGTAAAATATGAGAAAAAAAGTCAAATTTTATGATATGTAAAGGTTAAAATATGAAATAAAAAGTCAAAATCATAACTTTTATTCATAACTGTGAGATGCAAAATTGAAAATATAGAGAAAACATGAATTTCTTTCCACGTTCCTGACTTTTTGTCAAATTATTTTTACTGTCAACTTTTTAAAATTTTTATGTCTCAACAAGGATGTCATAAATCATCAAGGGTAAGTTTGCATTTTTATACTGGAGGATATCTGCAGACCTCAAACTGGTGGGCCAGTTATTATGAAAATATATGATCTGGTGGGCCGGGTATAACTTCACCATGGGCCAGATCTGGCCCCTGGGCCTTGAGTTTGACACCCCTGATGTACAGTGCTTAACAAATGTATTAGACCACCCTAACCTAACCCTACCCAAAGTAAGGTTTCTGCCACAGCTCATCATTTTTGATGTTTCTGAAATCGTTAATACACCAATATGTAGAAGCTCTTTAACCCAAATGATATTTTTAATGCTAAAACATCATTATTATTGTTATCCATGAATTTTCAAATTTACTGATTTACAAAAAAAAAAAAGAAAAAATAGTAAAGCACATTATTATTCCTTGGTTAATATATCAAATTATAGTTATTTACTGTCATTCCTGAAGAGAAAAATGAGTTTTAGTGGTTGAATGTTATGCTTGATTCATTTCTGACTTCTCAGAGAAGCCCAGTGAGCCGGCTCAAATTTGGGTCTAAAAAGGTGAATTCAGTTCGAAATTCCTCATTCCTGTTCAAAATGGTAAAACGTGGAGAGCTGACTGAAAATGAAAGAGTCTGCATTAAAGCACTTCATGATGCTGGATGGTCTCTGAGACAGATATGACAGGTGGTCTAATACATTTGTCAAGCACTGTAGTTGATGTTGGTTCAAGACCACAGCTGTCAGAGTGGAAACCACTAACAGTAGACTGACCATGAGATTTTCTGTTTGAAATGTCTGATCTAAATGAGGAATTTCATTTTATTGATTTTATTTCTTTGACTTTCAGTCACGCCCTGTCCTCCTCTGTTTCTGTTAAATAAATCTCTCGTTGTCTGGATCTTTCTCATTTGAGTCAGCTGGAAATAGCCTGCAGTTTGACCACTGTTCATTTAAGCAGCTATTTTAAATTCATTCAGAATCTTTAGACTAAAATGCACTTTAGATTTCGTCACATTTCAACCATTTTATCAGTCATTTGCACGGTCGTTGATTTTTGGTGACCATGGTCCTTGGTCCCCCTGCTCTTATTTCCCTCTGTGTAACTCACGTTGAGATAATCAAGGAACAACAGATGCAGATGCAGAGACATCAGGAGAGTCTGACAGGAAAATTACCAGGATTTTTAATGGCTCTCCTCACTGTGGCTGCATAAATGTGAGTGTGTGCGTCAATGCACGTGTGTAGGTTCTGTATTTCATTGTGGTTGTTTACCTGTCCAGGGACTACAGATGGAAATTAGCTAACAAGCTTAATCTGGTTCAAAGCATCTTCTCTCTTTGAGACTAATGTAATCTTGTGCATTGTCCATGATACAAATAAACTAAATCCAACAGAGCTCATTAGCTTGATTTACAAAGTGGAGATAGTGCAGCAATGAGACCTAAACCACGGCAGTGAGCTAGCATGTTAGCATCTCTGGTTCCCTCGTCTTTGGGAGTTTTTGAGTTTCGACTTTTGGGTTAAATGCCTGAAATAAGGTCAGTGGTGAACACAAGCTGGAGAGATTTTAACATTTTTTCTGCAAAAGGCCCCTCTTTTGAATTGTATATCTTTTAGCGTCTTAATAAAGGCGGTTGCTAAAGGGCGGCTAACGAGGACCACAGTGCTTGTTGGGACTGTTACATGTCATTGCACTGAGCGCGTCAACTGAGCCTGCCGCTCACTTGTGTCCTTGTACGAGACTTATGATTAATGACGCTAAATTCACTTCACTTTGTTGTAGTTCAATACAGCATGCCATTAGCTTTTTACTCTCATCAGTTATTTTTACGAACCCAAGGTGATGCTTATATTTATTTATGAAGATTATCTTGACGAACAAAGCATGCAAGTTTCATTAACATTCATTAGACACATCTTATTTTCAGCAATGATCCAAAAACCCACTGAAAAGTCCCATAGGCTCGCCACTGAGGTAACCCATGCGACGCTAACTTCCAAGTTTGTCTACAAGTCAGGAATACTGTACGACTTTATAATATCCACATCTGCAATGGAAATGTGTGCTCTGACCTCTGTAATCCAGAGGGAAACTATTGGGCACACAGCCGTTGAATGCTCACCAATACTCTAGCGCCACCTGCATTCAGCACAAAATGTTTTATTATAAAGGAAAATACTTTTCAAGTTTCATCTTAAAAATCAACAGGAAATATCAATGGAAAGAAACGATACTACTGACACTTCAGATTAAAGCCTTTTTCTTGATGATTTAAGCTCCTTTGACTTTTTTGTCTGTATTATAAATGGCGTTTAAATCCTTTTACTTTGTTCATACATGAGTCATTCTTGGATAATGATTAGCTTTGAAAATCAAGAGCTAATAAGGAAGTTACTGTTGCTGTTAATATTGTAAGAGGTTTTATTATAGAGCTTTAATAAACCTTCAACAATAAAACTGAAATACACTGAGTCTTGTGGTTTAATTCCATGGTATGTGAATATTACATCAGTATTTTATTAGGGCCTATCAGTACTTTTACACAAAGAAATGATGAATATTGTAGTGTTTACTGACTTTTATCTCACAGCTGTCATCAGGATGAAATCATCTATTTATACACTTCATATTAAAGGTCAATCTGTCTGTAAAACCTCAGAATTAAGGATTGTACTAATCCATTTATGTGTGAATGTAATGGATGTAAACAATATTTTACTCAGGTTTAGGCTGTAATAAGGCTTCAGTAAAGGTTTCTTTGGCCCCAGGGCCAAGAAGAGTTTCTGTGATAATTACAAGTGTTAGTATAGAACAATCTATTCAAAGAGCTTGGTGTACAGCAGTAAAAATCCTGATTCCCAAGGAGAAGGAGTCCTCTTTAAACCAGTTTAAAACCTTTTCACTAGCTGGGTTTCCAATACCCTTAGAAATGCGCAAAATCTAAATAGTGCGATAAAAAAATGGTTATGGAAACACTTGAATTTCGAAAAAACTCTCAAAATAGTTTTTACGCTTTCCTGATGAGGTTTTTCTGGCGTTTCGATATAGAAATATACCGCAAAAGTGTAATGTTAACACTTTTTCTGCATTTTGGAGTCACATGACCAGTCACTCCGAGACAATGTGGACAGAAGAGTATGGAAGCCATCCGAGTTTGAAATTCAATTTGAAAATCTGGAATTTTTTTAGCATCAAAATTGGATTTTTAAATTTGGAAAACCATCAAATTAGCACCAAATATTTTTTTGCCACTGAATTTTTATCCAATGGGAAAATAAATTAAATGTAAAACAAATACTAATAATAAAAAAATCAATGTCTCAAAAAATTCAGTTTTTAAAAATTCAACAAAAAAATAAAAATTCAATTTCAAAAAAAAAAAATTCAGTGTAAAAAATTCAACATCTCCAAAAATTCAGTGTTAAAAATTCGATCTAAAAAAAAAATTAAGAGTAAAAAAATTGAACATCTCAGAAAAATTCAGTTTTTAAAAATTCAACATGAAAAAAAATTCAGTGTAAGAAAACTCAACAGCAGATCGGTTCACTGAGGCTTTGCTGCTTGTTTTCATCATGCCCACTTGCTAGCTGGCTAATTTAGCTCATTGCTAACACAATTTTCACAAACGCCACCTCATTAAAAGTGCAGTGTGGATTTGTTCAATAAATCTGGTTAATGTGCGGATATGTAGGGTAATATCTAGCACTTAATTTTATGAACACAAATGGCAGAGAAAGTAGACAAACTTACCGAGGCACAATCTCCTCCATTGGCCGACATTGCTGATGAAGCTTTGCGGGTCTCTGTCACATGACCCCGGGAAGTGTAACCTGATTGGCTGGACGTTAGATCAATTGAGACAGGGATCGATTGCTTCTCCCTGGTTTACTCGGTCTCTTTTGATGCTGAAGTTGAATTATTTGCTGTTGAATTTTCACATTTTCACATTGGATAAAAATTCAGTGGCAAAAAAAAATTTGGTGTTAATTTGATGGTTTTTCAAATTCAAAATCCAATTTTGATGCTAAAAAAATTCAGTTTTAGACATTCAAATTCAAACTCAGATGGCACTGATTTACTTCCATAGAAGAGGAGACAGGTCTTTTTTTTTTCATCATACTTACACCCTTATTCGTGGCTTTTGCCATACTTACGGACTTTACCTCCGAACTATCATCCTTTGTCTTCGTCTTTTGTTCAAAATTATCAAAGCAGCCACCGTAGATGTAACCGAAACGTACCAACACCAACAGGTTTTGAGCATCAAGCTTCCCTGCAGCAGATTCACGCAAGATAAGATTTTACAAGAATTGCAAGGCCTATGTCCAAAACTCCCTTTAAAGGAAATGCATTCAAAGTGCAATGGGCTCTTTGCACGAACTGCTTCCGCATTTGGCATTAGACAGCTCCCACACTTCCAGTCGGGAGAAGAGAATGGGGTATGATGGCAAAATTGTTGCGGTTTACTCGCTGTTTGCATGAGTTACCTGAGCTGACTGTCAATGATGAGTTAAATTTAGCTGAAGATTTACATTGCAGCACGCAGCAACGATGTCCAGAAGTGCTTTTAACCTGTTTTTGAGACATTATTTTAGCATGTTTGGATGCCAAGTGATGATGGTAGAGTAAACACAAACAACAATCGAAACCGAAAAAAAGAAAAAAACGAAACGGACAAATGAAGACAGTATAGGAGGGTTTAGATTCCGTTTTGGCCTTGCAGTTATTGTTGGGCGGAAGTTGAGAACCGGTCTTATTTTCCACCGGAAATACGCCACCCCCTGCCGTGCATAGAGCCCATTGTACTTAATCGAAATTTAAGAAATATCGCTTTTATTTTGCAAAAAAACACTGTATTGGAAAACCTGTTAAACATAGAGGAAAAGATTTTCTTCAGTAGCTAGCTAGTAGTTATTTACAAAGGAATACTGTCATAGACTCGACAGTGCAGAAAGCAGGGATCCCAGGTGATGCAGGCTGCATAAAACACACTAGCATGATCTGGCATCAGAATGAGGCTGCTCAGGCAGAGAACTGGGATTTACAGTTTGTACGTTTAGATTTGGCAAATGTATTCGGTTCAGTAACACCTCATCTGGAGGGCATTTGACTAGTTTAGATTGTCAGAGGTGGTGGTGAAAGCATATTTCTGAGAACACAGGTGAAAAGAGTTTCTCACTCGGTGACCATCAGTCTGCACGGTTGACCTGTGTAGGTGAACAGAAAGGATTTGACTGGGTTTAGGGACTTCTTCACTGAGTTTTTATCCTTTCTGTAGAGCACAAATATCTTTGTTTGCTTGTGTTTGGTTCAATGACAATATTACTTGTGATAGTGAAGCTCAAGGATTATTTAAACCAGTTTAATTTATCTCTGCATGAATGAAAAATAAGCCTAACATCTTTAATTTGAAACAGAATTTTATTTTAATTCTGCAGTCCTACAGTTTCATAGCAGGCACCTGTTCTGTCTAAAATTATGTAAATCTGACAGAAATCTAAGAGGAATCAGCAGTAAAGATGAAACCCTCCAAACAGAGAGAGCTTCTCTCTGAGGTGTTTTGTTTCTGTGCTGATTTGTATTGGTGTTTTTTTTGGTTTTCAGTGAAGCCTCAGGAGCGTCCGCTGCCTCAGTGGCTCACAGGAATCATCGCCGTGGTTGGATTCCTCTTCCTCTCCTTTGTCGTCTTCCTGATGAAGAAGGCGTGGTGTGACGAGCCCAGCAGGTGAGAAGAGTCTGATGTGCATGCTAAAATAAACATGAACAGAATCCAGATCACATGAGATCAGCCTAGGGGTTTTGGCTCTCAGCTGGTGGGTCGGGACCCAAAGGTGGTTAGTGAAGTTATTTTCAGTGAATCATGAATATGTGCTTGTATTTTGAAGGACACATCTCTATTTTTGTCATGTTTTATTCCATCTCAAGTCTGAAATCCCCCATTTTTTTTATTAAAAACAGTCATGTTTGAAAAAATTCAAGAAATTTGGGCATAAAAGAAAATGTCACACATTAATCTCATGTGCTTTATTTTTATTTCATCCAAGGCCCTACTCTCCTTTATATTTTTCCCCACTTTATTTAGTTGATGGATATCAAAAGAAAAAAATACCCGCTACTAATAGAACTAAATGTGTTAAATATTGGCTGTTTTCTGTCAAACTCAGGGAGAACATTTTAAAAGTATATAAACCAAATATTAAGCACTTGAATATCTAATGATTAATCCCTTAATTGTGCTGTTTTTGCAGGAGCAGAGGTTCAGTGAGAGTAAACAACACCGTCACGACTGAAGAAAATCCGTCCGAGACGAGTCTGGACCTTGTCAGGTACAAACACGACACACTCATACTTCACCTGAGAGCTCTCACTCTCACTGCACAGCTGGACAGGTGAGGGAATCAACAGTGCAGAGTCAGGTGTGTGAGGCTGATTGGCCTTGATTAGGAGCAGGCGTGGGAAGCTTTCTTCTACTCTTCAGCTCCAGAGCTCTGTGCTGATCCATGATCTCACCGTCAGAGGCAGTGAGGGCATCTCTCTGTGTTTCCTCATGAGTGTTAGTGAACCAAAGCACTTCTTCTGACGCTCCCTGTGTTTTCCTTGATTTTACTATTTGCTGGTGGGTTGATGCTGGGTTTTCTAGTCAGGTCTTTCAGTTTTCTACTAACACCAGTCTGGTGGCCTTTATGCAAACAAGGCAGCCGTGTTTAGTTCCTCATTTTTACTCAGTAACAGGAGCTTTTGGTTTGGGATTTCTCTCCTTTTGTGTCAGTTTGTTCCCGTTTTCTAAGTATCATTCCTGATCCTACTGGTTAACCCTTTGGGGGTCTCTTTAAAGTCCCTGTAAAGTGAAATCCAAAGTTTGTGTCTTAACACTCTTGATATGTTGGAATATGGCTGCAGTAAACATGTGAAAACACGGGGATCTACATGTGAATGAATTCTGGAAGTTTTTCACTTCCCTCCTGGCTTGGTTTAATGTGGGTGTGGCCAATATGTGGGCTCATGATGTCATCAGCCCACAGTGGGGAATGACCCCGCCCCTCAAACACTCCAATCTAAAATCACAGAACAGTTCATCTCAGTCCAGTCTGTTGTTAGCTGATGTCTCTGCCTTCATTGAAAGTTAACAGTCAGTTAAATGCTGTTTTCTTCTTCATTGTGAGCTAAATTTACCAAAGCTATCAGCCACAGTGGTCTATGGATCATTGAAAGCAGTGTTACTCAACCCGAGAGCCGAACTGTTGAAAAATATCTTTGCAAGAGCCACAATCTAAACGGTGAAAAGCGGCAAAAATGACTTGAAGTATCAATGAAAAACAAGTTAAAGGTGGCAAAAATGGTCAAAAGCAACAAAAATAGGTAATAATTGGGAGAAAAAGGGTCAGAAAGTAGCAAAGATGGGTGAGAAGTGGCAAAAAAAATAAAGTGCAGGTGGCAAAAAATGGTCCAAAAGTGGCAAAAATGTGGCAAAAAAGAGTGAAAAGTGACTAAAATGGGCAAAAAACAGTCAAGAGTGGCAAAAAATAGGAAACAAGTGGTATTTAATGGCAAATGATAGTTTAAATGGGTGAAAAGTGGTGAAAAAAATTGTGAAAAAGTGCAAAGATGGGATAAAAGTGGCAAAAAGAACTGGCTAAAATCGGCAAAAATTAGGAAAAAATGGTATTTAATGGCAAAAGGTGAATAAAGGGGGTGAAAATGGGGAGGCTCCAGATTCACACGTTGAGTATTAGTTTAAAACATCAGAACAGAGATTTGAGACAGAAAACCATAGACCTAATGGCCCGCCCACTAATTTATCCTGAGTGGGCGTAGCCTCAGCTCATTCAACAGACAAGCCCACACCATCCTGGAGCAGATTTTACTGCCTCATTTTTCATGATTTTGAAGATTAATTTTATAAACTTGGAGATGTTTTATCTGAATGAAATTTTAACAAGGGGTTTGTAACACAGTGAGCTGTCACAGAACAAACCTAAATACAGATTTATTTTCACTTTAAAGGGTCTTTAAACCTCAAGTGTGTTATAAGGACTGAGGTTTTAGGTGTCAACTACATATTCGAAAATCAACATTGGCTAAAATGAATTTGTAATATAGCGGCATATGGGAATCTGATATTGTGCATCCCTACTAAAGCTACAGTAGCAGGTTAAAGGCCCTGTAAAGTGAAAATGAATTTGTATTTAGGTTTATTGTATGACAGGTCACAGTTTTATGAACTCCAGGTCAAATTTCAGTCAAATAAAACAACTCTAAGTTCAAAAAAATTAAGCTTCAAAATAAAGCAGTAAAATCTGCTCCAGGATGGTGTGGACGGTGCCTGTTGAATAATCTGAAGCCACGTCACAAATTTACCTCACAATGAACAAAAAAACAGCATTTAACTGACAGTTAACTTTACATTGTAGTGTTCGAGGGGCGGGGTCAGTCCCTACTGTGGGTTCAAGACATCATGAGCCCACATATTGGCCCCGCCCACATTAAACCCAGCCAGGAAAGAGGTGAAAAACTTTCTAACAGTCTAAATCCAGAATTCAGTCACTTGTAGATCTCAGTGTTTTCACATGTTTACAGCAGCCATATTCCAACATATCTAAAGTGTTAAGACTCAAACTTTGGATTTCACTCTACAGGGGCTTTAAAGAGGCTATTTTGCATGGATGTGAACGTGGTGTGCCTTGAGGTTTTGGCCTGATCTCAGGTGTGGCTATCTCAGCTCCGTCATTTTAATATCAAAACTGTGCTTTCATTGTTCAGGAGCAAAGGCGACATGAACGCCTATGAAAACCAGACGTTTGAAAACTCTGACGAGAAGGTGACCTCCATGTGACCGTCCTGCAGCGATCCTATTGGCTGACACCTCTCGACAGAAGCACCAGACACAACCAGCCTTAGAGGAAACCTGAAGAAAGCATGGAGTTCCTGATTGTTACTTTAGTTTTACCTTTGTGAGGAACTTTTTTCCATGCTAAAATAAATGTTTGTTTTTCTGTCTAATGTCATCTATAAATACAACTAAAATCACTGAGAAGAATTCACAAGAAGTCATTGATTATAGGTGATTTTTAAAGTAGATTGATGCATGTTTATTTTGATGTTATTCCTCTCTGCAGCTGTAAACATTCAGAGAATGTAACCTGAGGAAATCAGCTGTCAGCTGATTAATAAGTGATCTTTTCTAAAAATCTGCTGTGTCTGCTCTCATTACTGATCAACGAAGAGATGACCTCTGTGATCAATCATTAATCACTACAACAGTAGAGACTCATTTTACTATGAAAGCAGCTGTAAGCAGTGTCTGATATTAAGGGTAAAGAGATGACTCCAGTCTGTCATTAAAGTTGAGAATAGAGTCAGTGTGCCTGTGGTTACAGACTGACGGTGGACGTTAGATGCTGCTTGTAGTTCCCAGGGAGACATGGTCAGTGTATTTTCAGACACTTCCAGTTCCTGGTTTAAACAAAATCTGAAGAAGCTCTATCCTGTTTTTGAAAAAGAAAAACAAAGACCTGATGTTTGTGTGTAAATCACCAAAATGGAAAAATGAAAACTAAATTTGAAAACAGTTCAACTTTTTTGTTTCAATTATGTTTTTGTTTTCTTGTTCTGTCCATACTAAATCAAATCACGGTATTTTACTTGCCTTTGACGGTAACGCTATTATATCACGGTATTACAAAATTCATAGGAGATAATGTTTTTCAATCCAAATTCGAGTGTTATTAATCCCCTTCTCCCCTTGAAACAAGCCTTTGGTGGAGTACTCAAATTATGTCTAAGCATAGGAACACAGAAAAAAATGTTTTTTCAACATTTAAAAAATGGGGTCCAATTTTTGTTTTTTTAAATTCCATTATTTTGTTTTCTTCATTTAATGGAGTGGGCTCTATGCACGAACTGCTTCCGCATTTGGCATTAGACCGCTCCCACACTTCCAGTTCGGAGAAGAGAAATAAGTATAATGGCAAATTCGTTGCGGTTTACTCGCTGTTTGCATGAGTTACCTGAGCTGACTGTCAATGACGAGTTCAATTTAGCTGAAGATGTACGTTGCAGCACGCAGCAACGATGTCCAGAAGTGCTTTTAACCTGTCTTTGAAACATCAGTTTAGCATGTTTGGATGCCAAGCGATGATGATAGACTAAACACCGAAACAAAAAACCCATGAAATGGACAAATGAAGGCAGTATAGGAGGGTTCAGATTCCGTTTTGGCTTAGCACGTATCGTTGGGCAGAAGTTGTGAAGCGGCCTTATTTTCCACCAGAAATACGCCACCCCCTGCTGTGCATAGAGCCCATTCTTGAGGAAAAGAAAGTCATGTGGCCATTGGGAAAGCTGAGCACTTCAAAATAAAAGCCTCCACGTCAAAACATGAGCCATCCATTTTGTTTTACATTATTATAAAAGGCCAAAATGCTCTTTATACAATGTATGATGAACAATTTAAATTGTAAACGTACTGGCAATTTAATGGATTGTAATTTAATTACTTTTTAATATCTTTTATTCTCAATTCAGGTCCATACATAGCAGGACTTTCACATCATGCATTTGCTGATATATAGATGGCTCTTGATTTGACATGAAGGCTTTTATTTTGAAATGCTTACCTTTCCCAATTGTCACATGACTTCCTTTTCCTCAAGAATCCATTAAATGAAGAAAACAAAATAATGGGATCGAAAAAAAAAATTGGATGGTCAGGGGACTAAAGTATAATCCGTTTTTCTGTCAAAACCAATAAACGGAAAAATGAAAAATGGCGCCCTTTTTCGTTTTCAACCAAAAACGAAAAAACTTTTTTTTCCGAACAAAAAATGAAAAACGAAAAACCAAAATCAAATAACGGCCCGATATTGGTTTTTGGATTTTCCCTTTTTCGTTTTGCTGTTTTAGGTCTGGAAATGAAGAAATGGAAGCACATGACCATGAGGTAAATGGACTCCCTACCAAAATAAAATCCAAACTTGTAAATTAATAATAATAAAAAGATAAGTTACGTTAAATAGAGCTTTTTATTTTGTTTTTAACAATGTTAGTGTTTATTATATACACCATTAGGCTCATTATGAAATTATCATAATCTTATCTTTTTTCCATTGTTGGTTGCAAACGAAAAAGGGCGCCATTTTCTGTTTACTGGTTTTGACAGAAAAACGGATTATACTTTAGTCCCCTGACCTTGGACCCCATATTTTTAAAATGTTGATAATCATTTTTCTGTTTTTGTGACCAAAATGAAAAACAGAATAATGGCTTGTTTTCCATTTTTTCAATTTTTGGTCAAAAACCAAAAAACAGAATAACGGGAGTTTCTCCTGTTTTTTTCAGTCTGGTTTCTACCAGGAAATGGATCTGCCAGAAAGTACACGGACCCTTTGTGCTTAACTGTATTGTGCTTCTTGTTTTCAGCGCGAGGCAGCACATCCATGTTAAATCTGTAAACAAACATTTTGACAAGAAGATGTCTTGATTAATAACGCACTGATGGATTATCACAGCAAACAGCAGCACTAATAACTTTTAGGGGGCTGAGCCAGTGGTACCCAGGGTTAGACGGGGCTCCCTGAAATCTGATTGGCTCTCAGGAATTGTGAAAACGACTGTATTTGCCCTGTCAGCCATGAACTAGCCATTTAGGCATACTCAATCACTTAGCATGTATTAACTTACACTGGATTAGTCTTACTGACTTTAAAATCCCCATGGTGAGGAATATGAAAGTGGCCCCACCATCCTAATATATTTCTGTGTGTGGCCCTCTGTGGAAAAAGTCTGGACCCCCCTGCTGTAGGTCTTTGTGTTAGAACAGTGGAAACGGTCAAGTCTGTGGTTAGTCCAGCATCTTTAAATGAGACAGTGATCAACAAAGAATGGTCCAGCTTATTTAGTGCTCCCTTTACATTTTATTAAAACACAGAAGATTTAGCACAAATCAGTCAACATAATCAATAACCAGAACAGACAGAAACAATCATTCACAACGTTTTCACTGCTCCTTCAACATCTGAGACAGACGCTGGGAAACCTGTTAAATGCTGCTCACCATAATAAGAACCAGTGATGATAACCAGAGCTGGAGTTAGAGTCAGTTTAGGGGTTTGAAATATGAAAATGATGCAGAGATGTTTGTGGCTTTTAAACGTCTTTAAAGGGATTTTACTGTCACTAATAAACGCCGTCAGAGATTATGAGCGTTTAATGTCTGCTGGACCAAAAACATCGACCTACATCGCTCTCTTCTAACCACGGTTTGGTAGTTATGAAGTTTGTTTAAAGGAAAGGAATCAGAGTGAATCTGTTCTGTAAAATCGTCCGAATATGTTTGCAAACCCCTCAGATAAAAATCTGGTCACTTTGACTCCAAAATGAAGATGGCTGACGTAAAAATGTTGAACTTCAGAAACCAGTAGACAAAATTAGCTTTTTATAACAGTGTCTTCTATACAACAATGACTCCTTTTCATACTTCAAATGTATTGATTCATGAGCCATCAGCTTCAGGATAATACAGGACAGTCTGACTGCAGGCCGCGATCTCAGTCACCGTCTTTTCAGACACTACAGTGAGACGCCACGTGTGTCAGAACGGAAATAAACTTTCAGAATAAATAGGAATAAACTTCCTCAGGATTAGGGTTAGGATACCAAAAATCCTGAGCTGATAATCAGTCGGATTAAGGGAAAGTTTAGTTATCCATAAAAACTTCTTTGCTAAATCTACAGCTAATGAAGCTACATTAGCTAGGTAAGCTATGTCTATTATGTAGCTATGTGGCTAAATGTAAAGCTAACAAAGCTGTAAGCTAAGTAGATAACATAGCTATGTAGCCAAAAAAGGTAACGAAGCTAAATTAGCAATGTTAGCTACATTGCAGATAGCTATGTTGCAAAGGCAAGCGCTTTTAGGAAGATCTTAGGCTAACATGCTTTATTTGCTATGTAAGCTACATCTGCAACATAGCTAATTTGCTTAATCTAAAGCTAATGATGCTACATTGTATATTAGTTATGTAGGTGACATAGATGCACAATGTTACGTAAGCTACATAGGTTACATAGCTAGGTAGCTGAGTCTAAAGCTAACCTAGCTACATAGCTAAAGCTAATAAAGCTACAAAAACTGTAGGTAACAAAGCTACATAGCTAAGTCTACAGCTGAAGAAGCTACATTAGCTATGTAAGCTTTGTGGACAGCTGAGCTTGGAAGCTGAATCTACAGCTGATAAAGCTACATTACCTATGCATGTCAAGTAGCTATGTAGCTCAGTCTAAAGCAGAAGAAACTACGTTAGCTGCATAAATATCAGCTATTCATTTAATGTGAGCTACATAAGCCACATGGGTTACGCTGCAACGGTATGTTAGCCTTCGCTAAAGCCAACAAAGCTAAAGTGAGCAACCTTTTGTGCTACTACTTCTTTACATGGTTTAATCCGGAATTAGACATCAGACCTTTCGTTTTCTTTCGTTTCTTATCCTGAAATGTTTGCCATGATTTCTTTTTTTGAATGTAACAGCCAGACTTTTCTTATAAATAAAGTTGAATTGAAAAAAAGGAAACTTCTTGAATTGTGTCCCTTCTGTTCTGACAGATGTGGCTTCTCACCATAGTGGTCTGGAAAAAGGGGGCGTCTGAGATCTGTGGTCTACATCTAGACCGCTCTGTGATAATGCAGATGTTAAAAAGGAAAAAAACTGAAGTTTTAACAGGACGATTGTCCTCGCTAAAACAGCTGACTCAAAGATTTTTTTTTCTCTTTTAAACTCCAGAGGAAACGACCAGTGAGGAAAACAGAACAGAATGTTTGACTGAGTGTAAACATAGCAAAGCTGCTCTTGATTTCTGACTTCATTTAACAATTCAGACAAAACAATAAAAAAAACAACAGAACAAACATTGTTAATTTCCACAAAGATCAAAAAATAAATTACAGCCATCTACTCTGCAAATAAAGTACCAAAAATTAAGACAAAAACAATAAAGTAGTTTGCACTTGATTGATATGTGTAAGAACTAAGCTTGTCAGAGTTTGATACCACGTTATCTGTTATCATGACCGCATATAGAACACGCTAAGACTGAAGCGTGTCAGACAGAATCAAACAGTTCTCCCTTCTTCGTCTGAGGCTAACAGCTGCTCATCAATATCTAAATATCTGAAACAGAAGATGCTGACAGGAGACTAAATGTTGGCTAAACTCTGTAAGCACCTAACTAACTTCAAGATGGGAAAATAAAGATGACCGCAACAGACGGACATTTATCAAAATCGTCTTGTTCTCCATCCGAGTTCAGGTCAGGGGTTTGTTGGCACGTACCCACATAAATGTTCACGGCCCTAGAGCGGTAGATTCACAGCGTTTATGAGTCAGCTAGGATATTTATGCTGCCCCAAAAAACACAAACAAAAAGGATGAAAAAATGTTTTTAAAACAAAGTAAAGAATAAACAAACAGTAACATAAAAATAAACAAAAATTGAATTAAAAGACAAAATCAAAACAAAACAAAACTTAGAATGACAAAAAAAGAAACAAAAATAATAAACCTAAAACAAACAAAAATAAAGAAAAAGAAAAGGAATAAATAACAGCAAAAAGAAAACAAAACAAACAAAAAAACAATCAACAAAACTTTGTTTTCGTCATTATGCTAAGCAAGGCTAGCAGTTTCCCTTGTTTCTGGTCATTATGCTAAACTAGGCTAATAGTTTCCCTTTGTTTTCAGTCATTATGCTAAGCTAGGCTAATAGTTTCCCTTTGTTTTCAGTCATTATACTAAGCTAGGCTTACAGTTTCCCTTTGTTTTCAGTCATTATGCTAAGCTAGGCTAATAGTTTCCCTTTGTTTCCAGTCGTTATGCTAACTGAACCCTGTTAATGAAACTCAACAACAGAGAACAGGAGGTTTTGATTAAACATCAGTCTGCTTCTTCTACAAAGTACCATTTATATTCTTAAATCTTCATGAAACCATGTTATTTTATTTTTCATCTCTAAAACAAACATGTGGAAGACACTGTATCTGTTGCCGTGGGCGACAGGGAGTCTCCATGCCCACCAGGACCTGAGAGTCATCTCCATGGAGACACATAAATATACATCATCTACATATGTAAGGTTCGTTATTCATCTTGTGGAAGAAAAACAGGCGATCCGTTTCACTATTAATATCAGTGTTTGATTTAAAAAAATATAATAATAATGGATATATTAAGAAATTAAGACCATGTGTGATTAAACAGGACACTTCAACATAATTTAAAGGATCAAGGAAAAAATTGTGCATGTGATATTTATGGAACAAAACTATCATAACCAGGGTTATTCATTTAATTATGAATATTATCATAATTCTTTATGAAAAGAAAATCCTTCGATAAAACATGCTGCAATTTTGACAAAAACCAAAATATACTCACACTTAAATGAAAACAAAATCCATTTCAAAATAAGAATGAATGTAAGCTTAGGACGGCACACTAGATGACTTAGGAACCAATTTGCTCAAGCGCTTCAAACTTTGGACCTAGCGTACCAATATTTGCTGTATATCATTTTTTCATAGAAGCTTATCTATTTCTACATGCTGAAAACATGACAAAACCTAACAGTCAATGCCTGTGTCCAAAACTGCATATTTTCACACTATTCATGCTCAATCTGACATCTCCCTGGGTGTCCAAATTTCTGAGAGGTAACTGGATTTACCACGGATTGGCCAAAATTAAAGTATGGAGCAGAAGCACACGGGCTGGACTAAACTGCTCTCATAAATTGTTTTTTTGGTTGAATGTCCAGTGGTGGAGCTCAGAGGCCAGGAGAAAGAAGAACTACTGTAATGCTTTTTAATAGTGTTGGTATAAATGTCGCCACCAGGGGGCTCTAAATCACAAGAATAAGGAAAGATGAGTAGTAGTGCCAGAGCTTTTGTGTAGTTTATATCCTAGAACTTTTTAATTCACAATGAGAAATCTAAAATCAGCAAAACAAGCTGTTTCTCAACATAGAAAGGCAAAATATGGTGAAATATGATGCCTTTTCTTTTTCAGACATCTCAAATTTGATGGTAAAAGTTAATCAAACTGTGTCTTAACACTCTAGAAATGTTGCTGTAAATGTGAAGACACAGAGATCTACATGTGACTGAATTCTGGATTTTCACCTATTTGCTGGCCCGGTTTAATGTGGGCGGGGCATATAACTGGCGACATCACCGGCCAGCAATGGGGAATAACCCCGCCCCCTCAATGCTACACAACATAAAATCGCCCTGCAGTTAATCTCAGTACAGTCTGTGTAAGCTGATGTCACTGCCTTTATTGAATTAGGGTCGAGCAGAGCAGGCAGATGATTCCTCCAGTCAGGTTGGAGCTTTTTTTTTTCAATCTGAGAGGATGTTCCTTAGTGGGTGTGGCTTAAGCTCATTCAACAGACATGCCCACACCTTCCTAGAGCAGATTTTACTTCCTCATTTGTCATGATTTTGAAGTTTAACCCTTTAAGCGCTAAAGTCGCAAAATTGCGACAAGCAACACTGCTGAATTAAACGGGCTCTAGCTGCAAATATGGTGCTTAATGTTGTTACTACTTTACACCAGGAGATGGCGGACATCAGTTACTTCAATCCCAGCAGCATCTGTGGGCCTGTTTTGGAGAGAGAGAGTTTGATAGACGCACTGACGGTCGAGGAGACGAGGAAGTGATAGTAGTGGTTGTAGTCGGTGCGTAAAAGAGAGAAAGAGAGCGAATTGTAGCGAGAATACTCGCAATTTCAGGAGGAATAGTGGAATGTTCACCCCTGTGACGATGACGTTCAGTCGTCTGGTGAGACCAAGACTGCCAGTGTGTCGGAGCCACAGCGACTCCGTGCATCATGAGAGTCCACAATAAAGCACATACCGAAGCCAATGCTTTTCCTCACCGTGGCTGGGGTGGGGACATGGTGGGGGTTGGTCAAAACACAAATATTGACAGAGGTAGCGGGAATAGAAAAAACACCGTGGAGGTAGGGGCAGACATGGTAGAAGCAGTGGCGGTGGAGGCTGCTTGGAGATGTCAGAATATGCAAATTAGATGAACGAATTTACTCCCACCACAAACTTTGGGTCATACTGAAGATTTTTCTCATTTACAGCATGCCTTTATCTCTAACCACTTTCAAGCTACAGCCTTTTGAAATCTTGATATCACAACTGTATATTTTCTTGAAAAAACTGTGGCACCTAAAAGGTTAATTTTATAAACGTAGAGATGTTTTTTTTGACTGAATTTTGGCCTGGTGGTTCAGAACACACTGACCTGTTATACAACAAACCTAAACACAGATTTATTTTCACTTCACAGAGACTTTAAGTAAGGCGGACCCACATGCTAACTGTTAGCTTACTGTGCAGTATGTTTGTAGTTTCAGACACAGCAATTTTCTGTTTAAAATGCAAATTTAAAAATTAAAAATATATTTATGCTACATCGCCAGAAAAGCTCACTCTTTGATCGTTTAATGTTTGAAAAAAGAAAGTAAAAAATGTTTGTCAGGTTGAAACGAACAGCAGTATCACAGTTTTACAAACGTTTCTTCGCTGGTCTTCACATTTACAGTCACTGCTACTCATCCGCTAACAGCTAAGCAGTCACTTACCTTACAGGAGATGCTAAGCTAACGTGAACAGCTGTCTTACTTCCCTTTTGTTCCTAAACATCACATTTTTCTCATAGATTCCTTCTGTCTGACTGTATGAGTGTTTTTAGGCTGGCTTTAAACGTTGCTTCATGATGACGCCATATTGTTTTTTTATGTGATATTTTGAGTATTAGTTAACAGAGTTTCTCAATCTTTTCCAACCTTTTCTACCCTTTAACCCCCTCTAAACTGCAGTTTGAGTAACTCTGTTAGAAGGTAGAAAAGCAGTGAAAGTATCTGACTATGCTGCAGAGGTTACTGATTCAGACATCGGGGTTTGTGTTGGCACCATGTGATGCTAATTCTTTTTTTTTTGCACGTTGGGAACTTCAGAGTCCACGATCCACGACGCCCTGTGGTCCAAGAGTCAAAGTGTGTTTGCATCATCTTTGAGTATGCATGCAGACGTGTTTGTGTTATGACAGGACGTCCAGTGTGACCGTCCCTCTCTGTTTCTTCAGGATGGCCACCGCCTGCTCGTGTGTGACTCCCTGCAGACTCTCTCCATTCACTGTCAGGATCTGATCGCCTCTTTTCAGTCGCCCGTCCACAGCCGCCGCACCCTGAAACATTCAAATTACACCATCATGGGTTTTTTATAAGAATGTACAACCCTAGTTCCAAAAACGTTGGGTCAGTGTGTAAAATGTAAATAAACACAGACTGCAAAGATTGTCAAATCTCACAGCAGGAATCAAAGTCAAAATGAGCTAATGGTTTTAATGAAATGGTAAGATATGTCAGTCTCATCATCTAAAATGTTGTTTGTTTTATTGTGTATTAATTATGGGGTTTATGGCATTTCAAAATCATTAACTTCTGTTTTTATTTACATTTTACAAAGCATTCCAAGTTTTTTGGAATTGGGGTATTACACAACCACGGTGAGGCCAAAATGTATATGTTGTGTTTTCTTGACTGACCATGAGCTACATGAGAGTGAAAGGTTGGTACATGGTCACGCAGAAAACGCAATTTCTCGTAACCAACCTTGTTTTTGGAAAAACTTGGTTTATTTTCAATCTTGGCCAACAGCACTACATTACCCACAATCCAAGAGTGTCACATTGATGTCCCCCATTGGCTGGGCCTACCTTTATGCAGGAAACCTCAAAGTTTAACCCAAGACTGCCGCTACAAGTGAACTTTGTAGAAACCTTCCAAAAAAGGCACTAAAAGCACAGTTTTCTTACCTTACTAAAGACGGTCTTGACATAGATAGGCAGGTCTCCATGTGGACTCCCAAATCCTCCAACAATACTGAAGCCGAGTCCTTCAGAGCCTTTCTCCAGACTGATGCTGCGGGGCCGTGGACCCCTGATGGAGACAAGGAAGAGGAGAAGGGGGTCACATGGAGCCCATGTTCTGATTAGCGTGTATTCTCTGGGTATGTACTTACTCTGGCTCTGTGGTGTGAGTATCAGTGTTTGCAGATAGACTGGAGCTGCTGGACAAACTCTCCACCTGAGTGGCGATGGCGCTGATGTTGGTGTCTGCGACCACCTGAGACACACACACAAATCAAAAACAGAGGATTTGATTGTTACAGAACGTGTAATTGATTAGGAACCTCATGTTGAGGCAGTTTGCTTAAGACAGGGAGTTCCTGAACTTTTCAGTTGTGACCCTCTAATACCGGTACCACACACTTGGCACCCCCACTCTTCCTGGAGGAAGTTAAAGCATATAACGCTACACACGGCTGTGCACATGTGCTAATAGGCCTATCCCAAAGCTGACATTAGAGCAGCATAAAAGAACACTGCCTAAAAGACTTAGTATTATTTAATATAGTGGAGGTTGTTTGTACACCGCTTTCCATATTATTAAGCAAATGACATTTTTCCCTTATTTTCCTAAATATTAATGCAAATGACAGTGTTTTTCAAGTCATCAGCCATTAGAGCATAATTCAAATGTTTTTGAACAAAATTCATAATGATAACCAATATTTTTTTTAAATAAAAACCTCAGAATGCACTTTTCCACATTATTAAGCAGGCCACAGGTTTCAAGCAAAATAGGAAAGAAAAAGGATCTCTCTGCTGCCGAAAAGTGTCAAATAGTGTAATGCCTTGGACAAGGAATGAAAACATTAGATATTTCATGAAAAATTAATCGTGATCATCGCACTGTGAAGGAATTTGTGGCTGTTCAGAGCGCAGATCGGTTCAGGCAGATAATCACAGATTGGATCGAGCAGTCCCACTCCCATCCCATTCTTAATCCATAGGGTTTATATGATGTCGGTCCACCCTTTGCAGCTATAACAGCCACAAGGTTTAGTAGCGTGGTTATGGGAATTTTTGACCATTCTTCCAGAAGCACATTTGTGAGGTCACACTGATGTTGGACGAGAAGGCCTGGCTCTCAGTCTCCACTCTAATTCATCGAAAAAGATATTCTATGGGGTTGAGGTCAGGACTGCGTGCAGGCCAGTCGTCCACAGCAAACTCTCTCATCCATGACTTTATGGACCTTGCTTTGTGCACTGGTGCACAGTCATGTTGGAACAGGAAGGGGCCATCCCTAAACTGTTCCCACAAAGTTTGGAGCATGGAATTGTCCAAACTCTCTTGGTATGCTGAAGCATTCAGAGTTCCTTTGACTGGAACTAAGGGGCCAAGCCCAGCTCCTAAAGAACAAGCCCACACCATAATCCCCCCTCCACCAAACTTTACACTCGGCACAATGCAGTCAGACAAGTACCATTCTCCTGGCAACCTCCAAACCCAGACTCCTCCATCAGATTGCCAGATGGAGAAGCGCGATTGGTCGCTCCAGAGAAGGCGTCTCCACTGCTCTAGAGTCCAGTCGTGGCGTGCTTTACGCCACTGCATTGCACTTGGTGATGTATGGCTTGGATGCAGCTGCTCGGCCACGGAAACCCATTCATGAAGCTCTCTACCACTGTTCTTGAGCTAATCTGAAGGCCACATGAAGTTTGGAGGTCTGTAGCCATTGACTGCAGAAAGTTGGCCACTTCTGCGCACTATGCACCTCAGCATCCACTGACCCCGCTCCGTCATTTTACGTGTCCTACCACTTGGTAGCTGAGTTGCGGTTGTTCCCAATGGCTTCCACTTTGTTATAATACCACTGACAGTTGACTGTGGAATATTTAGGAGCCAGGAAATTTCCCCACTGGACTTATTGCACAGGTGGCATCCTATCACAGTACCACGCTGGAATTCACTGCGCTCCTGAGAGCGAGCCATTCTTTCACAAATGTTTGTAGAAACAGTCTGCATGCCTAGGTGATGATTTTATACACCTGTGGACATGAAAGGGATTGGAACACCTGATTTACATTATTTGGATGGGTGAGTGAATACTTTTGGCAATATAGTGTATATCTGCACTGTTTATTTTTTACATTTTATTTATTTACTATTTTTTTGCACTGCATTAGAAAATTGTTAGCACACAGAACAGTTCAACTTTTGCAAATGTCAGAAAAGAAAGAAAAAAATATTTACTTTAGGTACAATGGGTGAGCAAAAACAGCTTTTTCCATTTCAGCATGATCTGTTTACTTCAAGTATGTTTATTGCTTTGCCTATGTTGTATGAACAAGCACCATAACCATAAATGCTATATAGGCAACATGCCTTTCTTTTTGTGTTAAGTTAAGTTTGAAAGCTGAAAAAAGATCAAACTGTAGTTCACGCTGTCAGGCTCAATAAAAGGCCTCATGTTGACAATACAGTACATGCTATTGTTTTTTTGTTGTTGTTTTTCCAAGGCTTCATTGGGTAGATCTTGCCTTTTGCACAGGCTGAGGCAAGAGATCTTGGGCTTTAAAAGGTTGATGACCCCTGCTCTAAAGTGAAACTGTGGTTTGTTCTCCTGTAGAAGTCAAAAGAATGTAAGATATCAATCTCTAGTAAAGGAAAACATAATTTACTGGCAGTCTCAGCCAAAAAATACTACAATACCCACAATCCTTTAGTGTTACAGGGATGACTCTGATGGGCGAAGGTGTTGCTCGCCACAGTTCTTAATGACTGCCACCGTTACACATGTTGGTATTAAGCCTTCATCAGTTCACTGAAATAACAGTGAAAATAGTTACATTATAGACTCTGATATCTATAAAAGGGTTTTTTATCCAGTATAAAAGCAATGGAGTAAATATGAAGTGGTTCTTATCTCAAACGGACAGGAGAGCTGCAGAGAGGATGAAAAGGTGTGTTTACTGCAGGCTGATGAAGCTTTAGCATCATAAAGGCCCGCCGCCGCTTTTATTATACTCCCAGCATGCAACAGTCAGCTGGTTCATGCTGATAACACGAACACAGACAAAGTGTGCTGCAGAGAGAGAATAATAAACACTTCTAATAATAATAAATCATGTTTCCTGTTTGTGGGTTAACTCTGCTTCACCTCTAGTTTTTGTCTCTCTGTTTCCCTCCACTTCACCTGAAGCAGGAAAGACTGAGACATTACATCACATCCTGTTTATAAATGTATTTTCACTCTCATAAAATTATAGGTTACGTATCTGATCTATCACTAAGCCCTGCCCCAAACACAACCAGCCAATCACATTTCTTGTAGCTCTACAAAGCAGTCAGACAGAAAAGTATTGGAAAAACATCCGGGGGGTGGTTACAGTACTTTTATAAGCACTCTTTATCGGTGCGATTTACACAGTGTGTATGAGTTTACCTGCTATTTTTAGTAAATACCAAAAAAGTACCAAATACCTGATGTCTATGACTTCTCTCTGTGTCGCTGTCGTATCAAACAGGTACTGATATCTGATTTTTAATAGAGTGATTTGGATTCTGGTCTTATAGCATTCACAGGCCAGTAGAGTTACCTGCAGGCTGATATTTCCGTAGCTGTTCTTCAGCAGGGTGACCACGTTGCTGTGAGAAAGAGCGTCCACTGACTGACCGTTTATACTGACGATCCTGTCACCGACCTGCACACAAACATGAATAGGTTTTCATTGACTTATTATACAGATCATTATCAGAGAATGACCAGAAAAACTCACAAATATCCTTTAGTCTACCTTGAGCCTGTGCGTCTTGGCGGCGACTCCGTTGGCCTGGATCATGGCGATGAAGACGGGGATGTCACCCAACGGGCTGCCCTTCCCTCCGGCTATACTCACCCCAAGGGAGTCGCTGACGCCCTGAAGGGGGGGAGAGAGAGGAAAGAATTATGGCTTAAATGTGCTTCGAATAACACCTGAGAGTAAAACTTCCATCTTCTGTCCTCACTGTAGAGAGAGTTTAGTCGTTACAACTGGTCATCCAAGGGCTCAGGGCGGCTTAACTGTTGCAAGAACTTTTCTTCTTAGTGAAGAAATCCAATGTCTTTTACTCTTACATGTCATTTATACCGCCCTCCGGACACCTTTGAGGTAAACATGTGCACGTATAAAAAACTGCTATTAAATACTGTTCTGGGATCCCCTTATGAACAGCAGACATTCCTGCCTTTAATGTAGCTACAAAGAAAGTCTGAGGGAAGGAGTGAAGCAGCAAAAAACCCAGAGCAGAGCAGGCATCAGTGACAACAGAATGACATTGATTAAGCCAGTAACAGAATAAAGGAGGAGCTGGGGTGGAGGAGGGTTGCGAAAAGCAGCTTGCAGAGGGAGCAGAGAAATACAGCTGGGTATGAGTGCTTTTAGTACGGCAGCAAGAGTGCAGTTAGAGTTTACAGTTGGCCTTCAGCTGATGAGGACTTGCATGAGATCAGCTGATCTCAATTATATGAACTAACACCATACGCTCGATTTTTTGCTTCATATATTTTCGTATTTACCCTTGTGATCTCCACAGTACGAACGCCAGTGTCTCCCCCTGCAAACACACAATAACAATATCAATGAAATAGGATTAATCAACACTTTCATTTTTCTAAAGTAAAAATCTCTTGAGACATCAGACGTCAACTTTTAAAATCTGTCTTCTCACTGATAAACAAAAATAACCTGATTCTCTTTGACCTTACCCGTGCTGTTGGAGGAGGAAGTGATGTCACTTTGGGTCTTTGTGTTGTTGTTAAGGGGGTCATTGGAGGTTGGCGTCAGTGCGTCGGGTGTTGTGGGGTCACATGATGTTGAGGTATGTGTGAGAGGCGGGGCTACAACACCTGAGCTGTTCCCGCTCACACGACTCATCTGAAAAATAACACTTTTATTTATTATTGACTGACTTACTGCCAAATCATTGTTATTATATTTATTACACTTCCTCTATGGGAGGATTTTATTTAGTCTGTGGTTCACTAATAATTTTATTAAAGCATATCCAGGTGTTTTAATGATCCATAGACAATGAAAGACGGAGTATTTCCTTCTGTTTTTACTCTGACATTATTATTTTCATTTGTTTGATAGAATGCTCAACATAGAAGACCATTAGGTTCATAACTGCAAACGAAACAAAAAAAAGGACATTTAAAATTTATCCAACTATAAGCAAATCTGACCAATCAGAGCTGAATATACAGTGCCATGAAGAAGTATTTCCCCCCTTCCTTCTTTGCTTGGTTTTCACACCTAAATGTTTCAGATCATCAAACTAATTTTTATTATCAGACCAAGATAACCCGAGTAAATAAAAAAGTCAGTTTTTAAATGTTGATGTCATTTATGAAGGGCTAAAAGCCTTCCAGGCCTACCTGAGCCTATGTACGAAAGTCATTGCCAACCTTGTTAAATCATGAATTAACCAACATTTACCACATTTTTGCAAAGCTGAGTTCAGTTCGACTATCCACACCTGGACCTGATTACCGCCAGGCCTGTTGAATGAATAAATCCCTTAAATAGAACCTGTCTGACAGTGAAGAAGGCTAAAAGATCTCCAACACAATATGGAACCATCTAAAGAAATTCAAGAACAGAAGAGAAAGAAAGTCACTGACATCTATCAGTCTGAAAGGGTAACAAAGACAATTCTAAGGCTTTGGGACTCCAGAGAGCCATTATCCACAACAGGGGAAAACTGTGGATAGGGGTTGAACGTTCCCAGGAGAGGCTGGCCTACCAAAATGACTCCAAGAGCACATGGTCGACTCATCCAGGAGGTCCCAAAAAGACCCAGAACAACATCTAAAGACCTGCAGGCCTTACTGACTCAGTTAAGGTCAGAGTTCATGATTCAACAATCAGAAAGAGACTGGGCAACAATGGCATCATGGGAAAGTTCTGAGGCCAAACCACTGCTGAACAAAAAGAACACAAACACTCATCTCACATTTGACTAAAAACATCCTGATAATCCCCAAGACTTCTGGGAAAATATTCTGAGGACTGACCAGAATAACTGGTGTCCCGTTCCATCTGGAGTAAATCTAACACAGCATTTTTTTAAGTGAAAGTCTGGACTTCAGTGTGATTGAGATGCTGTGGTGTGACATTAAACAGGCTGTTCATGCTGGAAAACTCTCCACTGTAGCTGAAATAAAACAATTCTGCAAAAATTGGTGGGACAACATTCCTCCACTGCGATGAGAAAGACTCACTGACAGTTATGACAAATGCGCGTGTGCAGTTGTTGCCACCAAGGGTGGAACAACCATGTTTAGTGACTTTTTCACATAGGCCTAGGTAGGTTTGGATGGCCTTTCTCCCTTAATAAATGAAATAATCATTTAAAAACTGACTTTTACTTATAATCAGGTCATCTTTGTCGAATATCAAAATTTGACTGATCATCTGAAACATTTCAACGTGATAATTATGGAAAAAAAAGATGTCAGGAAGGGGAGAAAGCCTTTACACAGCACTGTATTAATCCTTAATTCATTCATGAACTCTCACTTGGCTTCCCTGTGAGCTTTGTCTGGATGAGATCCATGATGCAGCTTTCAACCGACCGAGCTCCAACTGGACCGGACCCCGGGCACACTGCAGGAAGACAAGTTGAACAAACAAAGTGCTTTACAGTAAAAACAGGACACTTAAGCACTGAAACATTCAGAGCTCAGACTTGTGCCCACAGCTGCTGTTTTCTGAGCTGACAGGATGAGTGTATGTGTTCAGTGAGTGTTACCTTCAGTATGGCAGCCACTGTTTCCTGTGAGGCGTGTCTCGTGTCTTCTCCGTTGACCGTCAGGATCTGATCTCCCTGCATCAGGCGACCGTCCAGCTCTGCAGCGCCCCCTCTGACCACTTCAGAGATGAACACCCCACTGCCACTCCTAATGCACAAATACACCAACAATCCCAAAGTTACATTTGTAGCCTTAGAGCACATTTACTATTATTTTTAGGTACATTTGTGTTTTTAAAGGCTGACCTCTTCCCAACAATGCTGAGTCCCAGCCCTCTGCCGCTCTTCTTCTGCAGCTCGACCTTAAACACGTCCAGGTTCTCCTCGTCTCTGTACTGAGCCTCATCCCTAAGGACTGTCAGACGGACCTTTGCTGGTGTCTGACGAAGGGCAGCAATGGCTTCCTCATGGGACGCCCCACGGAGATTCAACCCATTTACCTGAAAAAAGACATGATGCGGGACATTTGATGACACATCATTTTTTTATTCAACAAAGGGAATGGTCACAAAGTTAATCATCACAGTGGAGGCAGACATTTTTACATTTGCAGAAAGCAGCGTCAGCCTTGGATGGTCTCAGTTGTTTTATGGTTCATACAGAGGCAGCTGCGTCTTGAATTTGTTTTTAAAGAAGTTATAAACTCCACAAAGGCACACTCTTCCAATTAACCATGTACGGTTTTGGATTCTTTTCTATGTGAACTCACTGTTTGATTCAATTCTCAAGAAAATCACCTTATCATCAGTGACAGACCAGTTTAACAGTACTAATATCGGTACAGTTGTATTCTATGTGAATACCTCGAGAATCTGGTCTCCGGCCCACAGTCGACCGTCTCTGGCTGCTGCTCCTTCCTCATAAACCTCATGGATCACTATGGCGTCCTAGGAGAGACATTAATAATGATCAAGTAAGACTGTGATGTATGTTTCTCTATGTTCTTTGCTTTTTAATGTTTAAACTGATGTTGTGACAACATATTATGACTGTTACATTAATACTAAAAAAAGCTTTCTGAACTGAAATGAGTAGAAGAAAGCATTAATGAGTGAACTCTGTGTGTATTTGTGTGTGTTTGTGCGTGTGTTACCAGTTGCGTGTCTCTTCCTCCCACTATACTGAGTCCCAGTCCAGATCGGCCTTTACAGATCTCCAACAACGTCTCCTGACCAGGAACCACTGCACAGCAGGAAGGGTCTGAGGAAGAAAAGAGGGGTGGTTCTTATATTTGTGGACCTGGCCTCTTGTTAAAGTTAAACCACTGCTGAAGTGTCTTAAGCAGAATTCTTTCAAAAGTCCAGCACAGGGCTACTCCACTGACTGTAAAAGACAGTTTGATTGTATAGAACGCAATAATAAATTGTGACTACTTTTCAGCTGATCTATTCCCTCAGTAAACATTTTCTTTATGAGTTAATGATCTAAATCTCTTTATAACTCCTCAGCACAGCATGATGCTAATTCAGTCAATTATGGACCCATGCAGAGTCAAAAGCCTTATGCACTGCTTTTTAAAGGGTTGAAAGGAATGTCATGGGGTTAACCCTTTGTTTGACTCTGATGAAGAAGCAGTGTGTGTTGAAACGTTTGTCCTCTGCACCTGATTAAACTGCATTAAGTGATTCTTGTGCTCCAGTTTCTTCCTCAGATTTACCTGTTAGATCCATTGAAACACCTCTGTACATTACATTGCCAAAAGTATTCGCTCACCTGCCTTGACTGGCATATGAACTTAAGTGACATCCCATTCTTAATCCATAGGGTTTAATATGACGTGGGTCCACCCTCCGCAGCTATAACAGCTTTAACTCTTCTGGGAAGGCTTTCCACAAGGTTTAGGAGTGTGTTTATGGGAATTTTTGACCATTCTTCCAGAGCCACATTTGTGAGGTCACACACTGATGTTCCTGAAGTGTGGGCTTGTTCCTGAAGAACAAGCCCACACCATAATCCCCCCTCCACCAAACTTTACACTTGGCACAATTCAGTCAGACAAGTACCGTTCTCCTGGCAACTGCCAAACCCAGACTGGTCCATCAGATTGCGTGATTGGTCACTCCAGCTCTCTACTACTGTTCTTGAGCTAATTTGAAGGCCACATGAAGTTTGGAGGTCTGTAGCCATTGACTGCAGAAAGTTGGCCACCTCTGCGCACTATGCACCTCAGCATCCGCTGACCCTGCTCCGTCATTTTACGTGTCCTACCACTTGGTGGCTGAGTTGCGGTTGTTCCCAGTGGCTTCCACTTTGTTACAATACCACTGACAGTTGACTGTGGAATATTTAGGAGCCAGGAAATTTCACTGTTGGACTTGCTGCACAGGTGGCATCCTATCACTTTGGAGAAAAGCGTCTGCTAAAAAATGACATTGTAACATTGTAACATCACAGTACCATGCTGGAATTTACTGAGCTCCTGAGAGCGAGCCATTCTTTCACAAATGTTTGTAGAAACAGTCTGCATGCCTAGGTGATGATTTTATACACCTGTGGACATGGAAATGATTGGATTACCTGATTTCAATTTAGGGTTGTTTCGATACTGATACCAGTATCGGAAATACGTCTGATACTGCTTAAAAAGGTATCGGTGAGTACACGAGTTTATGCACTGATCTGATACTGTTTCGTTTAACTTTATATTTTGCTTTGTTTAGCCGTGCTAACTGTTAGCGCCATAAACTGGTATAAGCTGGTCCTCTCTGAGAGCACCGACCTCCACCTGAGGAGGGGCTGAAGTCCTAGAGACTCTTCATTATTACCATCATTTCTGTTTAAAACCCTCAGGAAACAATGCCATTTCTTTATTTAGAGCCAAAACTTGAACAGAAACCTAGAAGTGAGGACGCTCACATGTACTGAAGAGTGTGTTTTTGTGTGTACCTCTGTTGGCGGTCTGCAGGTCGGGGCTGATCAGAGGAGGAGATGCTGCTGTGTGTTTACTGGAGCTGCTGCTGTGAGAGCGACAGGACTGAAATACACAGAGAAACACACAGTCGTCCATCAGATACACTGTTGATCATCACAGTGAGGCAGCAGACGGATCAGACAGAAGAAACAAACTGAAACTAGAAAAGGTACTGTTAGAGCCTGTCAATTAGACACACTCTCCTCATCTTAAAAGGTGGCTCTGTCTTATATACCGGTATACAATCCTGAGGCATGCACTGACATTATGAGCTGGGGCCTCATTTATAAAACTGTGCGTAGGAAAGATCACTACAGCTGGCGTACGCCGGAAACACAGGAAATGCGTGCGCACAAAAACTTTCAGATTTATAACAGAGTGCACACGCACGTCCTACGCCTGTTTCCATTTATAGATCACAATCAACTCTAAAGTTGTCACACGTGAGGGAACGCTTTGCCCCGCCCATATGGTGCCTCTCAAAGGTCAGGTGAACGCTCTTGATGAATATTCAATGATATCAGTTTTACGATGGACCAAGATGGAAAACGAGTGAAAAAAGAAATTCCACTCAATGTGATTTTAATAGGAGAGGTGGACACACGCAGAGTCTTATCTGGTGGCCACAGTTTGGGCATCACTAACGCCAGAAAGGCAAAAGAGTGGAGGCATGTGGCTGATGCTGTAAATAACGTTGCCTCAGAGGGTCGGACTGTGGCTGAAGTAAAAAAGAAATGGTCCGACATAAAAGTGGAGGCGAAAAGGCGCATCGCTCTCATAGAAGGAGTGTCTGTGTGACAGGTGGGGGAAAGGGCACACCGGAGCTCATCCCCACAGAGGACAGGCTGGCGGGGATCACTGGGGAATCCCTCCTGAGCGGGGTGGTGATGGATGCAGAGGGATACAGCAAATGTGCCAGAAGCATCATGTCACTGATCATGTCATTTTAATTACAATTATTATAAATGTAAAACTTTATTTGTATGGCACATTTTGGGAGCACGGTGTTTGTCCGCCTTTTTGATTGATTCATGATGATTGATTCAATATTAAAGGCTATGTGTGTGGGCACGAGCGCGTGCGTGAGTTCACGCACTCCCTCGGACATCAATGTAAATTTTTCTTCTTTTTTTTTCGTTTTTGCAAATATATCCCTCATATATAATATGTGTTGTGAAATGTGTAATATTCGATTATTTCACAAAAATGTATCAATTTCACATCAGTCTTTAATTTCATCCTTCTACGGTTGAGGTCAGTTTCCCGTTTATCCAGATATTTTGCGTACGGCAGGGTCAGAGCTGCTGGGGAGGTGCGCTCATTTTCCCATCAAGTTTGTTTTTTATAAATCCCAAACGTTGCTTACAAGTGGCGTACGCTTTCTTTTGTGCGTACGTGTTTATAAATGAGGCCCCTGATCACTACTGAACACCCCCCCACTCACCGTGTTTTGAAAGCAGCTGCATCACTGTGCAAAGCTCAGAAACACAGCAACACAGACCAAGCTGGTGCCACTTTTTACAGTCTTTTCTACCTCATTAGGTCATAATTGCAAATTTAAAGAAAGTGGTGGTTTACTGGGAAGTAAACAAAGTGTCATGATCCAGGTTCTGATTTATTATGTTTTTGAGATTCTCTAGTGTTTTCCTGTGTTAATTCTGTATTGTTCAGTTCAGTTCTTGATCCCTCATGTTTTCCTTGTTTGTTCTGTGATTTCCATGTTTTTAGTTTTACATTGTAGTTAGGTTTTCTAGTTTGTATATTTCTGGTGTTTAGTTCTTAGGTGTTTCTTGTAGTCCTTGTGTTTCTGTGTATTTTGTGCCTTATGTTAGTTCATGTTCATGTTTAGTTACTCCTTGTATTTCATGTCTAGTAATTCCCTGTTTCATGTTAGTTTTACATTCCCTGTGTTTTATGTTTAGTAATTCCCTGTTTCATGTTAGTTTTACATTCCCTGTGTTTTATGTTTAGTAATTCCCTGTTTCATGTTAGTTTTACATTCCCTGTGTTTTATGTTTAGTAATTCCCTGTTTCATGTTAGTTTTACATTCCCTGTGTTTTATGTTTAGTAATTCCCTGTGCTTCTTGTTTTGTTGTTTCATGTTTTAGTTTTCCTCCCTGTGTTAGGTTCCATGTTTCCTGTTTTACTTTGTAGTTTGCCTTCCCTCGTGTGTGATTCTAGTTTTGCTTCCTGCCTGAGTTTCCCTCCATTGTGATTACCTTCACCAGTTCCACCTGTGTCTGATTGTCCACACCTGTCCTCCATTGTTAATCACTCCCTGTGCATTTAAGCTCTGTGTCTCCCTGTGTCTGTGTCGGTTCATTGTAGATGTCTTCCCTGTGTTACTCCTCGTGCTTTCTTCGTGCCTTCCTTGGATTTTGTTTTGTTTCTTTGATTTTGATTACAGTGTTTTAGTTGTAAGTAGTTCTTTTGTTAAATAAACCAGTCTTTTATTTTATCTGCATTTTGGGTCCTCCCTTTTGAGTTTTTTGCCTGAACTTTGTGACACAAAGCCTGTGGAATGCTGAATGCTGAAAAAACCTCATTTAAAGACAACAACTGCACAGATGGGGTGGGCAGAGGGACTCAATGACAAACTCCACATGGTGGAAAAACAGACAGTACTAAAATACATCACACCTGCAAAGAAACTGCACGCTGTGGACTTATATTCCAAAATTTGGTGTAAAAAATACATGTCTGGTGAATGTAATTTGATAAGGAATTATCTGGCCAAATTCAAAGTAAAAAAATTTGTGTGGAACTAGTGAAGTCAGATCAAGTATCAGCTAGTATAAATCAGTTTTTCTGTTTCATACCTGCTGCTCCATCGATGCCCGTGGAGCCTGCAGATCGTTCTCTGGAGACTCTGCAGCTTTCAGCCTCTGCAGGAGGCAAACACAGCAGAGTGAGTCGATAGGCAGGGGTTTTGTCCTTGGTACCCATGAATAAAAAGGTTTTTGATATTTAGACTTTCTAAGTCGGCGTGAGTTGGTTTTTGACCATGAACGAGTTTTTATTTTAATTCACAGTCTAAAGCAGTGATGGGGTCTGGAACGTGTGGGTCTAGAGCCACATGTGGCTCTTTTGAGATGATTTGTGGCTCTTTTATGTCTTAATTTGAAATATTATTCATCCAGAAAACCTTAAAAAAGGGAAACTTTTTTGCCCTTTTCCACCCATTTAAGCTACTTTTGCCATTTAATACCACTTTTTCCCTACTTGTTTGCTCATTTTTGCCACTTCTTTTGTCATTTTTCCATATCTTTCAAAACGTTTGCCCATTTAAGCTACCCTTTGCCATTAAATACACCCTTTTCCTACCTTTTTTTAAATCAATTTTTCCCACTTTTTTGCCACTTATATTCAAATTTTGCCCCTTTTCACAATTTTTTGCTCATTTAAGCTACCTTCTGGCATTAAATACCATTTTTTCTAACTTTTTTGCCCATTTTTGCCACTTCTCTTTGCCACTTTTCCATATTTTTTGCCACTTTTTGCCCATTTAAGCTACCTTTTGCCATTAAATACCCTTTTTTTTCCTATCTTTTTGCCCATTTTTCCCACTTTTTTCCATTTTTTATCCCATTTTTGCCCTTTTCACCATTTTTGCCCATTATAGCTGCCTTTTGCCATTAAACACCACTTGTTACCAATTTTTGCCCATTTCTGCCACTCTTGACTGCTTTTTGCCTAATTAAGGCACTTTTCACTCATTTTTTTGCCAAGTTTTTGCCAATTTTGGACCATTTTTGCCACCTATAACTCATTTTTTTGTCACTTCTCAACCATTTTTGCTACTTTCTGACCCTTTTTCCACATGTTCTCCCCATTTTCGCCCCTTTTCACCCATTTTTGCTGCTTTTTGACCATTTAAACTTATTTTTATTGCTACATCAAGCTGTTGTTGCCACTGTTCACCACTTAGATTGTGGCTCTTGCAAAGGCATTTTTCAGCAGTTTGGCTCTTTGTTCAGGAACACTCCTCATAAGTTCAACCCTTTTACTGCAAAATGGATCTACAGTTTTACATGGCAGAGACGGCTTCCTGTGTTAGTCAAGCAGCACGCTTTGACTTTCAGGGGAGTGCATGGCTAAAACTCTCATATAAATAGATAAAAAACTATAAAACTAGCATGAATCTGAATATGAAGGTAAACCAGCTTTATGCTACAAAGGAGGAGGCTGGGGTGGAGGAGGTTAAGCAGCAGTGTGATGCATCAGCATTAATGCAGGCAAGGATTAGAGAGAAGTATGTTTAAATACACCGCTGTGTTGAGAGAATGAGCTGTGAGTGGCTGTGAGCTAAAGTCCAGATCAGTGGAGGGCTGCAGTGATGGTCCTCCTTCTGGAACTTTGTCCCATCTCCTCCAGGATCTCTGGAGCTCAGAGTGACCATCCGGTTCTTGGTCTCCTCTCTCACTGAGGTTCTTCTCCCCCGATGGTGACCAGCTCTAGAAGAGT